>NC_084541.1:12781184-13031184 GCF_024500275.1 Phycodurus eques | reverse complement strand
TTGGGGCAACAGTTTGACCTGATGGCAGAATGGTATTGGCAAGGAACATGGAAAATGGCATTTAACTGCGTTAATTTCACAGTTGAATCCTTTACCCCCTCGAAGTTGACCCGCCATTTTGGATGCGTTTGCCTCACATGAAAACCTTTGACACAAGCCCTTTTCACACAGTTTTTCTTTTTCAAATCTTTTTTCCTGGCTCGCTGTCACTGTATATAATGTACAGATGTGGGACATGGGCTTACAATTGACCCACAAATCCATCAATTTCTGATGTAATATCAGATGCGCAATGTTACGCCACTTTTGTGTTGCAAGCAATTGTTGCGCTAAGGTCTCCATGCGTCGAATTATCTAAATGCGTCAAGACGCAGTGGCTGCAAAGGCTGTCGATGTGCACTTGTATCATGGCTTAAGGGCTGTACTCTACTTTTACATATTTGCCAGGAAGGCAGCATGAAACCAGGCTTTTCTGACTCTAAAACCAAATCATAACTGTCAACACAGCAGTCCTCGCTTGCAGGTGGTGTCATTGAACGCATTGTGACCCCGCGTTAACAAAGACGTCGCCAAGCCCTGTGTCCGGATTTGCGCCGAGGTTACGCACGCAGTGGATTAGATGCGATTAAGAAAGAAAGGCCGCCATTGTTCTGCACTTCCCGCAGTCACATGGATCAGCAAGATGTTGGGGTGTGTGTGGAGGGATAAGAGCTTGATAAAGAATACAGTCAATTTAAAAATGAAGCAATCAATAACATGTAAGCGTTTGTCTCCCTTGGCAGTACCAAGTGGGCCAGCTGTACTCTGTGGCCGAGGCCAGCAAGAACGAGACAGGAGGCGGCGAAGGCGTGGAGGTGCTAAAAAACGAACCTTATGAGAAAGATGGAGAGAAGGGGCAATACACGCACAAAATCTACCATTTGCAGAGGTAAGGATGCGCATGTACATGTTCATCACAAAAAAAGGTAGGATGACAGCTGTAACAGAAGGGTGAGGAGGGGGCAGAAGGGGTTTAAAATTCAATCCCCCAATGCCAATTTGACTTAACCACGTGGAATTTGGTAGCACGTCTATCACCAGTAGAGCCACAATAAAGTCTTAAGAAGCCACACTGGAAATGACACAGAAAGTCTGCCATTTAGCACTGAAGTACTGCAGTGGCCATTTTAGGCTCCTATTGGCCATTTCCCCAGGGGTCCTTCAAAGAGAAACTTGTCACAAACATATTGGTTGATAGCTAGCACACGTGAACCTTTTATACAAGACAGATGGCGAATCTAGCTGTTGAGCAATTTTGGTTTTTGGCATTTTGTGTGGGCGGAGCATGGCGGCGTAGTTTGATTATTCGCCATAAAACATGAAAACTCTGGAAATTCAGCCCCCGAAGCTGGTTTTGCTTAGCAACATGAAATTTGGTCGACATGTCTATCATGAGTAGACCCACATAAAAGTCTCAAAAGCCATGCTAGAAAACACACAGGAAGTCTTCCATTTTGGTTTGAAGCGGCCATATTAGTGTTTTTAACCATTTACAGGGGTCCTTCCGAGACAAACCTGTCCTACAGATTTTTTTCTGATTGCTACCCAATTTGAACCTTGTATATTAGACAGCTGAGATTAATTTCACACTCTGAAGATATTCATAGGTGATCCCTACTTATTAAAAAATATAGCTCCATTAACTCAGCTACCGACACCCCGATTTCCATGTCCCGAAACCAAAAGTATTTCACTCTCGTCTTGCAGTAAAGTGCCGTCCTTCGTCAGAATGTTAGCTCCGGCTTCGGCCCTCAACATCCACGAGAAAGCTTGGAATGCGTACCCATACTGTCGCACAGGTAACACACACACATACATGTACACGCACTCACACCAACACGGTATCATGTTTCACAGCACAGTTGTCCTAACGAGCATACACCAATGCACTCCTGTGTACTCCAGGCTAATGTTAATGATGTGGTTTAACATATTCTTGTCCATTTTACATGAAAAAACAGAATACATGTAACGTCGGCTTAGTCTCTTGCTTCTGGGGCACCCTGATGGAGGGCCTGAATAATTTACTGGATGTCCAGCCAGAGAGAGGAGGCATGCAATCACCTGATCCTCTCTCTCACACACACACACACACACACACACACACACACACACACACACACGCACACGCACACACACGGACGGACACACGCAAAAGAAATACAGTGTATCGTCAAGTTTTCTGTTTGTCTCAAAATCCCTCAATCGTCTTCTCTTTTTTCTTTCTTTTTCTTTGGCTGCTTTCTTCCACCTGGATACATAGTTATCACCGTAAGTATAATGTAAATGTAATGTTCAAATGTACTTGGAGAGAACATCATCGCTGACGACAGACATTTGATCTCATAGAGACAGCAATGGTAGTCAGGCACCATGACCGTGTGTGTGTGTGTGTGTGCGTCTGTCTGTCTGTCAGTCTGTCCATATTATTCTTCACCGTCACCGCCGACGCTGTTTCTTCTCCCTCGGCAGAATGAATACATGAAGGACAACTTCCTGATCAAGATCGAAACGTGGCACAAACCCGACCTGGGACGCCAGGATAACGTAACAATGAGCTTTGCATGAGTGTCCTTGTTGCTGGTGTTGTCGGAAATGTCTTCATGTTATTTGAACTCTTGAGCCAATGCCGTGAAGCTAATGCAGGAAATGCACTGTATGATCCTGTCTCCTAGTTCTAGTCAGAACTCGTGACTGGTTCTCACGTGTGATCTGACATCACAACGCGATTCTACATTCTAGTTCCATTGGGAACCAATGGAAAGCAGCTAAAACAGGAAACAGACTGTATGATCCCTCCTTCGAGTTGTAGTCGCCACTTGTGACCCTTTGTTTTCCCGTGTTAGTCGACTGTCGAGATTTGAGAGAACCAATGGAAGGCAGCTGATACAGGAAGTAAACTGTACAATCCCTTCGAGTCTAGTCTAGTCAGCACTCATGACTTGTTTTCATGAGTGAACTGACCACAGAAATTGAGTCGACATTCTCTTCTAGATTTTACAGGAATCCCATGAATGGCAGCTAAGACGTGGAATATACTGTTCGATCCTTTCTCCGAGTTCTAGTCAGAACTTGTGAATTGCTTTCCCATGTGAGCTGAGCGCAGAAAGCCATGCATTCCTAAAGCAGCCGTGTCACTGTTTCAGGTGCACAGTTTGGATGCAGAAACCTGGAAGAAGGTGGACGTGGTCTATCTTGACATTGCCGACAGAAGCCAAGTGGAGCCCAAGGTTGAGAATCTATTTCGATAACCACTGGTGCGGACTTTGAAGCACACCATCTTGATGTGAAGTGTTCTTTGTATTTTCTCGGCAGGACTACAAGCCAGAGGAGGATCCCTGCAGGTACAAGTCGGTGAAGACGGGACGAGGCCCACTAGGACCAGACTGGCGGGTACGGTCTTTCATCGTATAGGTTCGCTAAGGCTTGTATTTGAGGCTAAGCGCAATGTTTGTTGATGAACCTTTTCAAATTTAAAAAAAAAAAAAAAAAAGATCTAATGAGGTCATGTTGTATGATGGCTGTGTCTTGAAGCATTCTTGACATTTGTACATGTGTTTAATAACAGCAGAGGGCAACATTAGATCAGATCTGACAAGTTTGCTGTCTCAACCTGTCTTTTATGGACCATTTTGAAGACAAGATAATAGCAAACATAAATAGTTGCGAAGTTATAACGTTGTATGGTCGCTTCCTACCTGGCAGAACCCAGCAGAGAGCAATTAATTTTGGCCCAAGTTTGCCACCTAAACAAGCTGCTGGAGAAATCAAAACAATAAAGAAACAGAGAATGAAATTCAATGCAGAGCATTCATAACTAGGACATTAAGTGGTTTGGTCGCTACACCTGTATTTCAGCCATGATTTATGAATATATTTGATCACTAACGCTGTCTAAACGTTGTGCAGGAATTGACACATACATGTTTGTTCCTGCAGAAGGAGCTCCCTAACAAGAAAGACTGCCCACACATGTGTGCCTACAAGCTGGTCACGGTCAAGTTCAAGTGGTGGGGCCTGCAGAACAAAGTGGAGAGCTTCATCCAAAAGGTCCGTTTTGGGTCGGCCGCCACCCAACGCAGCAACTCAATTTCCTTTACGTGCCTCTGCAGCAAGAGAAGCGCCTGTTCACCAACTTCCACCGTCAGTTGTTCTGCTGGATTGACAAGTGGATCGACTTGAACATGGAGGACATCCGCCGCATGGAGGAGGAGACGCGCAAGGAGCTGGACGAGGTAATGGAGGGAAGGAACGAAGGAAGGACTGAAGGGAAGGACGCGAGGAAGTGGAATATCTTCATTGAGTGTGGCTCGTCTTGTAGATGCGAGTGAAGGATCCGGTGAAAGGCATGGTGGCGCTAGAGGACTGAGGTCGCCCCCCCAAGACGGTGAATGCTGCTGCTCATCAGGTGAGCGATCACGGTATCAGTTCGATAGTGAGGCGCTCACTATTTGTGGTGTGTTTTGAAAGGGGGGGGGAATTAGTGCCATCTGGTGGACAAATATAAAAATAAATCTTGTCATAGCTCTCGAAAAGAAAAGAAAATGGTACCTCGACTTGCGAGTAACCCAACTTACAAGGTTTTTCAAGATAGGGCCAATCTTTTGTCTTGAGTTGCGAGCAACAATTTGAGTTACGAGGGCAAACTTAACAAAAAAGAGCAGTGTGGCAGATAATGAACAATTCAAGTTGTTTATTGCCACTTCCAGTTAAAGTTTACTGTAGAACGAAACAGATACCAAAGAGAATTACACATTGTGTATTTAACCAAACCTCATTAACAACTTCGTCTGTGAACATCCACTAGCTTAATGCTAACACTATACAAAACACCATAGAGGGGCTAACGAAAGTAGCATCGATGTAGCGGTAATTATTGTCTTTTAAAAAAACTTTTATTTGAACACAAGCAGTAGCAACACGTGCAGAAAGAGCATACGACAATACTCCCGGGCATATATTCTTTATCCTCTGCAAAAAAACGACTCATATTGTTGAGACCGACTACCTGCAGTATGTCTTTCTGTATTATACTAACCCCTCGTGGCCAAGGCATGAAAGAACCCAACTGAATTGATTATTTTTCAGTTTTTTAATCCTCAATAATATTTTAGAATAGGTTTTGCTGTTTAAAGTAGAGGATGTTCCTTGTGACCGCTCGACCAGTCCCAATTTTTAGATAATCTTTACGGAATATTTGATGGACGTGGTCAAATGGTTGTCACCTCAAGAACCCTAATCATTTTTAATAATATTCTCGTCACCTTACCTGCTGAACTTGAAGAATGTCGGCGTGAGAATAGGTGTTTGGCGTCCAAGAACATTTTCTGACCTCCTTTGTAGCAGTAAAAACTTTTGTTGCCAATTTTCGGTGATTGGTAGCTACTGGTGATTTTGAGCAATATTTGAATCCAAATAACTAGAGTTTAAAGGTCAAATTAATTCACATTCATGATCACCTCTCTACCAGTCTAAGGCCTGCCACACACTGAGCAACTCAACCGAACATGACTGAACTCTCACGCAGTGTGCGGGCTTCTGCGATTACTTTTCATGAATGGCTGCCCGTCAGGCCCAAATATTGGCACGATTCAAAATTCGTCAGGTGAACAGCATCGCAACAGCCAATAAAAAATGCCATGTTGCATCACATGACCTTTCACAACAAAATGTACGTTTTTGAATGAATACTTAACTACATATATCTACACTATGCAGCTGTGGCTAATAAGCTAAGTGCGGAGAGTCTCTGTCACTCTCTTGTCACTGAAATGCACCAATTTTTTGCACGATTGTCCAGTTCAGGCGTGTTCGGCCGCATCGCTCAGTGTGCGGCAGGCCTTAATTTCCAATGCTTATACCAACCGACTCCACCTACCCTGGGGGAAATTGGTCAACATTGTAGGCTTTGATGAGTCTTTTATGACAGCTGAGCCAAAATCGAGCATTCTCCTCAATGCTGCATTCTCTTTCTTTCAGACCCGAATACCGAGACACCAGCGGATTGAAGTCCTCCTCCCATTTCAACCGACGCGACATCTGGCCGTCCCCTTCAAATTCCCAATCCTGACGTGACGACCCTCCGTCCCAAATTCCTTCGCTCGGTACTGCCCGGTTTTCAGGTAGCCGGACCCAGTAAAGTCCTCCTCTCTAGTCTTCGTCCTTCCCCCGTTCACTGACAGCTCTGAGGCGTCCGGTAGAAAATCAATAGATTCATTTATTTGTCAATTCATTCCCAGAACCACAGAAAGTTATTTATCTCTGCCATGTAGGATTTACTGAAGCTATTCCGAAATTGTACATATATACGCACTATGCTGGGTGGGTGGGGAGTGGGGGGAGTCAATGTGTTGAATAATGCAGTATTTATATACTGTACATATAAATATATATAGATAATATATCAACAGGGTTTTTAAAATGATTTTGTCTGTAAGTCGGGACTTTTTTTTCTCCCCACCAGATGCTGTGTTTATTTTTTCATTACATCTTTTCTTTCCTTTAGCGTCATTAGCGTTTTTGTTTTTTTGCTACAGTGGTACAAATCGGCAGGTCAAAAGTTGTGTTTTTTGGTTTTTTTTTTTGCCCTGGTAATATTCTGCTGCTTTGTGACCTTGTGTGTTTGCGTGCGTTTGTGTGTGTGATCTCACAAGTTTTTCCAAATGAAGGAATTAGCATTCATTTAGCATGAGGACTAAACATGCATACTCTCCAATTAATTCAATTTTTAAAGCCCCGTTTCCACCGAGAAGCACAGTTCGGTACGCAATTTAGAATGTTTCCATTGGCAGTTAACAGTTAAAAGTTAACAGGGGAAACTATTGCGGATGTTTTCATCCGCAATAGTTTATTTTGATCAAAATTGCGTGTGAGTCATAATGCCAAACAGGAGAAGTTGGATTTCAACACAATAATTTGATACTACGTGAGGGATGTTGTGAGTGTATACAAAAAAAATTATGTACTTCAGCACCTTGGATGCATTTCTCGTAAATAGTGAATGCAGAACATTTGGTCAACACAATAACTCCTAAGTGAAGGACAGATCATTTTCCATTGCCAAATATGTAAAATTGAACAAAATAAATGTTCTGTACTTTTGCATTTCTTGGCACGTTTATGATGGGGTACCATACTGGGCTAAGGTTATACACCAAAGGCGCGACAATAATATCGCGATGTATCATGCAATACAGTATTGTTATCAAAAATAGCATTATCGTAGCGGACTGACAACTTTCCGACAACTTTAAATTTTATGAGAATTGGTGAAAACACGATTTATTACGTATTAAATGTGTACACATACTAAATAGAATGATGACTACAGAAAACAAAATGCTATAATATCAGCTATATGTCGGACTCATATTTAATAACGCCTATCAACTTTTTTTGTGACATAGATGTCATGAAAATATAGCTGTATCGTGAAACTGGGATATTGTTGGCAAAATTATATCGTATTGAGACTGGACCGAACTGGACTGCTGTGGGAACTAGGCTTTAGCGAGTCACCTTCTCTCCACTGGATAAACGAAGTTATCCAGCGATAGCAATAACTGCCATGATGACGAAAAAGTCCCAACTCCATTGTTTCTGTTTCGGGGGATTTTTTCATTTTTATCTGTTTTTAGATCGACCTCTGGCCTATTGTTTTTGAGATGTGTGCATGAGCGTACGTGCATGTGTATGTGTGTGTGTGTGTGTGTGTGTGTGCGTGCGTGTTACGTTCAGTGATGTGACTGTTTTTGTTGTACGTTTGTACAAAATGTCCGAGCCAGAAGCCTATTGATATACCATTTTTGTGCAATATGTCAAAAACCCTTAAAAATATTTGAATACATAATTTGAAAAGATGATTAAGGTAACAAATCAGCACGTTCGCTGTCCACTCTCCGGACTTACAAGCCATCTCCAGGCTTCCATAAAGTATTGTACTGTATTCCCCGCACAAGGACCGCATTGCAGGACGGCATTAAAAAAAAAAACATTTTTGTTGTTGTTTTAAATGTTGTCGTCGTGCTGTTGTCATTCCAAGCTAAACTTCACATTTAAAGGCCAAAATTGTAACAGTAACACTCCCAAAATGATTTTTTATCTCCTTCAACTCTCTCAATCGTGTGTTAGCTTGCCCCTTGCATTTTCTAGATCTTTTCTTGTGGATTTGTGCCTTTTTTTTTTTTTTGTCATCGTTATCTTCCAATAACATAAACTGTACATTGGAAACGTGAATTGAAAAAAATAATAAAACAAAACAAAAAAGAGACAAGTGAAGAAATGTATTTTACAGTTTTTTTCCACGTGTGAATATTAAATTCCAACTATATGAATCTCTATTTCTCACAGTCACAAACACATGCACTCACACACACACACACACACACACACACCAACACACACTTTGCACACTAATGGTAAAATTAATCAGGCTTTGGTCCACAAAGATTACATCAAATCCTGCTTACAGAGACATTTTGTGACAAGTTCATGACCTCGAGGCTGAAAATATCTATATTACATATATTTAATGGTAGTGTAGATTTTATTCACAACCACTGAAGGACTACTGGAAAAGGACAAACTGAGCCTAAAATGGCTGCTTCTAACTCGAATGGTCAACTTCCTGTGCCTTTGAGGGTATACTGTAGGTTACCTTTCGTGGGTCGACTCATGATAGACATGTCTACCAAATTTCATGTTGCTAAGTGGAACTAATTTTGGGTGCTAAATTTAACCACAACTTATCAGTTTTTTTTTGTTTTTGTGGTGAGTCATCCAACTTCAGTGCCATGGTCCGCACTCAACAAATCAGTCAAACTGGCCTTTTTTATGTTTAGTCAAACGACTTCGCCACCATTCACTCACAACATCTTGAAAACTAAATTCGTTCATAACCTAGCCTTATTTGTCTGTCTAGCATACATGGTTCAAATTTGGCAGCAGTTGGGAAAAATCTCTTGGGCAAGTTTGTCTTTGATGGACACCTGGAAATGGTCAAAATTGGCAGCTTCAAACCGAAAGGCCTGACTTCCTGTCATTTTTAAGTCATAGCTTCTTGACACTTTTTTACGAGTCTACTCATGATATCCATATCTACCAAATTTAATGTTGCTAAGTTAAACTGGTTTTGAGGGCTGACTTTCCAAACACAACTCCATCCATCCATCCATTTTCAACACCGCTTATCCTGGTTAGGGTCGCGGGGCGCTGGAGCCTATCCCAGCTGACTTCGGGCGAAAGGCAGACTACACCCTGAACTGGTCGCCAGTCAGTCGCAGGGCACATATAGACATGGACGACCATTCGCACTCACATTCACACCGTCACTGAGTGGGAACTGAACCCACACTGCCCACACCAAAGTCAGGCGAGTGTACCACTACACCATCAGTGACCCCAAACACAACTCATTAGTTGTGTTTTTAACGCTGAGTCAACCAACTCCACCACAATCCTCCACTCACAAAATGTTGAAAAAAAAAATACAAGGTTCAAACTTGGAAGCAATTGAACAAAATCTCTAGGACAAGGTTATCTTTGAAGGACACTTGAATATCGCCAAACTGAACTTAAAATGGCCACCTCATTTTAGGGTATGTGTTCTTAAGACTTTTTGTGTCTCCTTATGAAAGTCTACCGCAATCTGATGTTGCTAAGTGAAATTGGCTTTGGGGGCTGAATTTTCAAAATGTGTTCCTGATTTCTGAAAAGTCATTCAACTTCCCCGTCAAACTGCATGTGTCATGTTGACTCAACAAATGTGTCCATTCACAAATGACATAATGCTTCTCAAGCTACCTACAACATAAGCTTGATCCCACCTTTAAGTCCCCCATGCAGCAACAGCACGTTGCTGTTGTTGTGTGCAGCAGGGGCGGCGAGAACAGCGAGTCCACGGCTCCAACGACGGGAGTGTCAGGAAGTACGCCGATCCAGACTCTGGACTCCTCCTTGGAGATCTTCGTCATCTGCGCACAAGGTGTCTGCAGCTTCTTCCGGACGCCTCACCACACCAGTAACCAAGACGCAGGTACTGAAAATACCCTTGGATGCCTCTGTTGTCACTTAAAAATGATTTGTTATGTTCTGTAGCTGCTTTGCTGCATCCGGCACGGGGTGTCTTTGAATCTGTGTTGGAAACAATGAAATCTCAAGACCTAGCAAGGCATTCAGGAGCTCAAATGTGCTGCCAGTGTCCGAAAGCTCAGTCTCAGCTGCAGGTTGTTTTTCCTACTGTGAAACACAGAGGAGGCTAGGTTATGTTCTGGGGCTGTTTTGTCACATCTGTAACTTAGTGTCTTTAAATCTATACAGGACACAATTAAATATTAAGACTATCGAGGCATTCTGGAGTCAAATGTGATGCCCAGTGTCAGAAATCTTGGGTTAAGACACAAAATACAAAGCTCAAACCATCAAAGATTGGCGAAGGACAATCTGTGTTCTGGGGATGCTTTGCTTTCGAATCTGTGAATGGTACAATGACATTTCAAGGCCTGTCAAGGCATTTCTGGCACTAAAATGTGCTACCCAGTGTCAGAAAGCCTGTTCTGGGGTTGCTTTACCACACCCGTGTCTTTCAGTCTGTACGGGATATAATAAAATCTCAAGACCCCCCCCCCCCAAAAAAAAAAACATCGACTCTCTATGGATAAAGTATGTTCTTGGGATGTTTTGCTACCTCCAGCGCAGGATTTTTTGGACTCAATGAATGGCACAATGAAATGTCAAGACCTAAAAAGATATTTCTGGTTCAAAAATGTGTCCCCCCAGTGTCAGAATGTAATATACAGTAGGGCTGCTTTGCTGCATCCGGCACGGGGTGTCTTGAATCTGTCCGTGGTACAGTGAAATGTCAAGACCTATGAAAACAATCGGGTGTAAACTGTCAGCAAGCTTGGGTAAAGACCCAAAACACAAACATGGAGCTATTCTGAAGAGCCCTGATTGAAACTAAAAATGAAATATTGCGTTTTTGATAATAACCACAAAACCACAACATTTGTGTTGGACCACAAAATAGAATCCACGTCTGATATAAACAGTAACTTTCACAACATTTTTATTTATTTTTACTTTATTTGATTATTAATTTGCAAGTGGGTGGCACGCAGGAAGACTGGTTAGCACAACTGCCTCACAGTTCTGAGGACCAGGGTTCAAAGCCCGGTCCTGCCTGTGTGGAGTTTGCATGTTCTCCCCGTGCCTGCGTAGGTTTTCTCCGGGCACTCCGGTTTCCTCCCACATCCCAAAAACATGCAGGGTAGGTTGATTGAAGACTCTAAACTGCCTGTAGGTCTGACTGTGAGTGCGAATGGTGGTTTGTTTCTATGTGCCCCGCGATTGGCTGATGACCAGTTCAGGGTGTACCCCGCCCCTCGCCCGAAGATAGCTGGGATAGGCTCCAGCACGCCCACGACCCGAGTGAGGATAAGCGGAACGGAAGATGAATGAACGAATGAATTTGTTTTCAGTGCCTGCTGTGGGCTTTGCTTTCTTTGACGACGATGACACTCTGGGTGATTACAAAATCACTTTCACAGATGACATGTGCAGCTTTGACTGTATCCATGGCGACCGGTATGGAGGTTTAAAAGTGTGTGTGTGTGTGTGTGTCTGTGTGCGCAGGGGACAACATGAGTGCTGCTAGGTTCCCAAGCGGAGGAAGAGACAAGTGCAGGTGAGTTCATGCTTTTTGTACTTCTTGTTCTTCATGTTAGGAACTCACATGACCCTGACCATTGTAAAAGGCTTTGTGGTAGGTTTGTGCAATAAAACTGCCATTCTTCACCTCACTGATCCCCTTACAAACCCTTCACTTTAGTCCCTGCATGTGACTTGCTTACCTCAATGCAACACTCTTTGCTACATTTATTAGGAAAAATCCATCCATCCATCCATCCATCCATCCATCCATTTTCTACTGCTTATCCGAGGTCGGGTTGCGGGGGCAGTAGCTTTCGCAGGGACGCCCAGATTTCCTTCTCCCTAGCCACTTCATCCAGCTCTTCCGGGGGGATCCCGAGGCGTTCCCAGGCCAGCCAAAAGACATAGTCTCTCCAGCGTGTCCTGGGTCGTCCCCGGGGTCTCCTCCCTGTGGGACCTGCCCGGAACACCTCACCAGGGAGGCGTCCGGGAGGCATCCGAATCAGATGCCCCAGCACCTCATCTGGCTCCTCTCGATGTGGAGCAGCAGCGGCTCTACTCTGAAATCCTCCCGGATGACCGAGCTTCTCACCCTATCTCTTAGGGAGAGCCCGGACACCCTGCAGAGGAAACTAATTTTGTATCCAGAATCTTGTTCTTTCAGTCACGACGCAAAGCTTGTGACCATAGGTGAGGGTAGGAACATAGATCGACCGTTAAATCGAGAGCTTCACCTTTCGGCTTAGTTAGAGCGTCAGCCTCACAGTTCTGAGGACCCTGGTTCAATCCCCGGCCCCGCCTGTGTGGAGTTTGCATGTTCTCCCCGTGCCTGCATGGGTTTTCTCCTGGCACTCCGGTTTCCTCCCACATCCCAAAAACATGCATTCATTGGAGACTCTAAATTGCCCGTAAGTCTGACTGTGAGTGCGAATGGTTGGTTGTTTGTATGTGCCCTGCGATTGGCTGGCAACCAGTTCAGGGTGTACCCCGCCTCCTGCCCGATGACAGCTGGGATAGGCTCCAGCACGCCCGCGACCCGAGTGAGGAGAAGCGGCTCAGAAAATGGATGGATGGATGAATAAAATTGATTACACAAATTTTAAATCAGGTGTACTGTAAAAATATGTAAATAAACGGAAAACAGATTTTAAAGCAGACACAAAAAAACAAACGTGACACTGTTATATTAACAGATGTGAAACTAGATGCGAAAATGAAGGTAAAACTAATTGACAGGAATGTAAAATAAGAACAAAACATGATGGACATTTGAAACCAGATCTCATGTGAACAGATTTTAAATCAGATGTCATGATGTGGGAATGAATTTGAAATGGGTGTAAAAAACATTTGAAAAGCCCATAAGAAAGGCGAAATATACTTGGAAACAGATTTGAAACCAGATGTTATGAAACCAGATGTGAAGACGAATGAGAAATAGATCTAAAAAGGCTTTAAAGGGATGAAAAGAATTGAAAATATGTGAAACAGATTTGAAATCAGATGACATGTAAACAGACGTGAAACCAAATGTGAAACGTCAAAAACATTTGAAAGGGGCGTAAAAAATGTCAAAACGTGAATGAGATTTGAAACCAGATTTTATGTAGACAGACTTGAAAATTAAGTACAGTAAAACCATTTGAAGTGGATGTGAAAGGGACAGCACTTGTGCTTGCACCCCGACAAGAATGTCGGCACACTGTTTGACCTGTCACCCACATGAGTGGAAAAGTGGAACGTGGCCAAAAGAAGCCTAATGCCATTGTCCCCTCATTAGTTGGCGGCCCGTGATTGCGGAATGGCGGCCTCCCGGGTAAACCGCTTATTACACCAGCCTCCACATTCCTCACTTAAACCTCCTTCGCCAAAACAACACCGCCGCTTTTAGTAAGGAAGGAAGCTCGCGGAGGACATATCGCAACGCTTCTTTCCAAGCGGACCTTTGAGGACAACAGGAAGTTAGTTTACCCTGCGGAGATGGACTTCCTGTCAGGTGGGGCCCGGCTACGCTCGGACAGCGTGGCAAGCAGCGCGTCCACGTCATCATCGTCGTCCAGAATGCTTCTCCGCCAGAGGTTGGCTCAACTTCTGAGCCGCATCGATGACATGAGCTCAGAGGATGAGGCCAGTGAGGAGATGTCGCGCACGCTGGATGATGCCTTTCTGCTATGCTCACGCTTCGCACCGCCCACCCACACCTTCAGGTGGACCTCCACCAAGGCTCCAATATGTGCGCGTGTGTTTTTTGTTTTGGGTCAAAATACTACACAGTACAATAACTGGAAAGTGTATGATTCAATTAATACATTTCAATCAAAATGAGCATTAATATTTTTGTATTTTGTAAACGGCGGGCAGGATGTTTGTATCGGATTACATTAGACTGTGCAGGTGTACCTAATAAAGTGCCTGGTGAGTAGAAACAAACGTTTGTGAAAACTAATGGATGCAAAAAACATTTTAATGGATGTGAAAAAGATGTAAACATTTATGAAAACAAATGAAAAATTCATAACCTAATATTATGTAAACAGATATGAAACCAGCTGTGGTGTACACCAATGTGAAAATAAATGAAACGGAAGTCAAAACACTTTAAATGGACAAATTCAATTGGTGTGAAAGGGATGTAAAAACAGGTGTCAACAAACGATATGAAATGTGGGTATGGGAGGACGTTTAATCTGCTTGAACTCATCCTACCAATCTAACTTTAATGGTAGTATGATTACAAATAATACACTTTTAATTTACCAATATTGATCATGTTGATAGGCTACACATGGTGACATGGAATGTGGCCACAGCAGAGCCTCCTGATGACGTTACTTCGCTGCTGCAGCTCGACATCCAACCGCCCACTGATATCTACGTGATTGGGTGAGAAATTTATGTGAAACCGCATGACATGCAAATAGATGTGAACGCAATGTAAAATGTTATGTGGAAATTACACAAAACATTTAATTGATGTGAACGTGAAAGGCTTGTAAACAGATCAATACAAATTGAAAAACAGATCTGGGAGCAGATGTAAAACGATATGTGATCACTCATGGCAATTGGATATAAAACATTTTAAAATTGACACGAAAAGGGGTGTAAAAAGTGAAAACAACTGTGAAATAGATCTGAAAACAGATGTGAAACCAGATTAAATGGAAGCAGAAATGTAACCAGATTTGACCTTGACATGTAGAGAGATTTGAAACCAGATGTGAAACTAATGGGGAAAAAATTGAAAAGGAATGTTTTTATGGACGTCAAAGGGACGTACAAACAGGTGAAAACAATTTCTAAACCAGATGTGATGTAAACAAATGTGGGAAATTAATGAGAAACAGATGTAAAAATGCGTGTAACAAACATGAAACTGATTTGAAACCAGATATGATGTAAACATATGTGAAAATTAATGGAAAATTTATTTAAAAACGTAGAACAAAGGTGAAACTGATCTGAAACCAGATGTGATGTAAACATGCAAAAGGTAATGAAAAATGGATGTAAAACCATGTGAAACCAACACAAAACTGATTTTAAACCAGATGTGATGTATAAGATGTAAACATTTATGGGAGACAGATGTAAAAAAAAAAAGAAAGAAAGAAGAAAAAAAAAAGAAGCATGAAACTGATTTTTAATGTAAACAGATGTGAACAGCTATGGGAAATGTTTGTAAAAGTGTGAGAAACAAATGTGAAACTGATTTAAAAGCAGATGTCCTGTAAAAAGAAGTGAGTCCAAATGCGTTGTCGTGTGTCAGGCTGCAGGAAGTATGCGCCACGCCCATCCGGTTCATTTCGGACTTGATCGTCGAGGACTCGTGGAGTCACGTCTTCATGGATACCCTGGCGCCGCGAAGCTTCGTCAAGGTGAAGTATAGGCCTATACATACTACTATTTCCCTTTTTGGGCGTAGTGTAATGTGTGTAATTCCCCTTGTGTGCATGCAGGTGGCGTCAGTGAGGATGCAGGGTTTGCTGCTGTTGGTGTTCGCCAAACAGTCGCACCTGCCTTACATCCGAGACATCCACAGCACATACACCCGCACTGGGATCTTCGGATACTGGGTATTGACGTAAAATGTAATTAGATTCATTTAAAACCAAATAAATGTGTTGAATTTTTTTATATTTATTATTTTAGGGTAACAAAGGGGCGGTATCGATGCGATTCTCCTTCTACGGCCACAAGGTGTGCTTTGTCAACTGTCACCTGGCCGCGCACATGGGCCACGCCCTGCAGCGTGTCGACGAGTTCGAGCACATCCTGGAAACACAGGAGTTTGACACAGCAGACGCCCGCCGAGTGCTGGACCACAAGTCAGTCATTTTCCATTTTCAACACCGCTTATCCTGGTTAGGGTCGCGGGGCGCTGGAGCCTATCCCAGCTGACAACGGGCGAAAGGCGGACTACACCCTGAACTGGTCACCAGTCAGTCACAGGGCACATATAGATACGGACAACCATTCACACTCACATTCACACCGTGGGAACTGAACCCACGCAGCCCGCCCCAGAGTCAGTGACACAAGTCAGTCAAAAAAATATATTAAAAAAATAAAGAATTTCCGCCAAAGCGCAAGCATTAAAATTTCATTGTACACCTCTATATAGACTTCACCCAGCCAATTAGCAAAGAAATGTCATGATGATAATAATAAACACAAAATGAAAGAAACGTATATATCAGAGAGGGCAATTTCTAATATTTTGGCCACCTCATTTTAGCTACGAGAGGGTCAAAATATTAGGAACGTCTCGCTTTACGTCTCACCACACAGGCTGGTGTTCTGGTTTGGAGACTTGAACTTCCGCATCGCCGACCACGGCCTGCACTTCCTGCGCTCGTCCATCAACAGTGGACGTCTTAACCTGCTGTGGAGCAAGGACCAGGTGACACACACATGCACACACAAATAGACAACACACACGCATGCTGATGTACAGTGCTTCCTGTTCCTCAAGCTGCTCACCATGAAGAATAAGGAGGCCTTTCTGCAGGAGTTTGAGGAGGGACCCTTGGATTTCAAACCCACCTACAAGTTCAGCCGAAACTCTGATGCTTACGACTTGGGGTAACACGTGCGCACGCACACACACACACACACACACACACACACACACAGACACACACACACACACACTCACACACAGTTTCACAGTCCAAATTGTGTGAAGTTGTGCATTGTAATCTCGCGTTCACAGTGTGCATGACATCACTCACGTCGACTGCAAGCTGAAGATTGAATTTAAACAAACAGCTGCAGTTTTCAAACAGCTGTTAGTTCATACTTCGGCGAATAACACACGTACAGAAGGAATGGTTCAACTCTCCTGTACCATTTAGTCCTCCGTCTCACTTGACTTTACTTCATTTCAGCGCCGGCTCGCGTCCCTGTAAATATCTCCTACGGGAGGGGATCGCTGGCTCCACGTTGGGGAGAAGTTCCTTGCATCGTAGACAAATGATATTCTCCAGCACACAGACACACACACTACAGCGAGCAACACACACATACACACACTGCGCCTCACGTTAGAAGCATTAAATAAACATTTTGGCTCACAAGCTAAAGAAAATGGATGAATGGATGCATGGATGGAAGCTAATGACAGCATAGCGTTATTGTCGCAAGCACCACATTACCCCTCGTTAATTGCTTTGTGACGTCGTTGTGTGTGTGTGCATGTGTGTCTGTTAGCAATAGCACTGCGGCGCTGACCCTAACAATGTATAGGCCCAGACCCCCGCAGCGCTGCAGCACCACCCTCCTCTTCCTGCTCATCTCCCTCACCTGGGCACTGCTCTCTGTCTGGCTAGTAAACCCACCCAGGTGGGTGTCTCCATAGCAACCTCCTCCAATACACCCCTCTCCAGCCCTTAGAAACCAGACAAAAAAATTAGGTACACTGGCACGATCTGTTGACGAATGTGTCTTATCTCACAATTGTCGAAGCTCAAAAGACTTATGGCTCGAACCCCGTTTCTAGTTTATGTAGTAGTTGCTAGGCCTCAGGCGGCACGGTGACCGACTGGTTAGAGCGTCTGCCTCACAGTTCTGAGGACTGGGGTTCAATCCCTGGCCCCGCCTGTGTGGACTTTGCATGTTCTCCCCGTGCCTGCGTGGGTTTTCTACGAGCAATCCGGTTTCCTCCCACAGCCCAAAAACATGCATGGTAGATGAATTGACAACTCTGAATTGCCTGTAGCTGTGAATGTGAGTGCGACTGGTTGTTTGTTTGTATGTGCCCTGCGATTGGCTGGCAACCAGTTCAGGGTGTACGCCGCCTCCTGCCCGATGATAGCTGGGATAGGCTCCAGCGCGCCCGCGAACCTTGTGAGAGAAGCGGCTCAGAAAATGGATGGATGGATGGATACTAGGCCTCACGTTAGTAGCATGAGGATAAGATTTTGGCGAATGAGCTAACATCAGCATAGCATTATTTTACAGCTATTAAAAGTGTTGCTGTTGATTTCCAAGGGAATCCTATGACTATGCAGACAACCGCATAGCTTTATCCACAGGTAGTAGGCTTCATGTTAGTAGCATAAGGTTAACATTTTGGATAACAAGCTCATGATAGACCTCAATCTTGTTTTGTGTCACACAGCGGCAAGAAGAGGAAGCCGGCCTGGACTGACCGCATCCTGTGGCGAGTCAAGCCCAAAAACTCTGCATCAGAAGACGACGACAATGACAAGACGTCGGCTGCCATGGACGACAGCCTGGATGAGTACCCCCTGGTGGTCAACCAGGATAAATACACCAGCGACATGAGCTACGGAGTTAGCGACCATAAGCCTGTCATAGCCAGCTTCAGTCTGGTGGTGAGGGACTAGACGGACAACCGCATAGTTTTATCCACCGATCATAACCAGGCCTTACATTAGTATCATATCATTAGCATTTTTGTTCTATGGGTGCACCACATAGCTTTATCCACAGATAATAACTGAGCTTTACCTGAGAGTGTTAGCATTTTTCTTAATAAGCTAATGACAGCATAGCATTCGTTTTTAAATGATACAAGTACATTTTGCACATTGTGCGGACAAACTTCCTGTTACTGTGATTTCTGGGGGATTCAAAAGACTTTACGAGTTTGCGGCCAAGCGCATAGCTTCATCCAGCGCTACACATTGTCACTAGCTACCGACAGCATAGCATTATTTTCCAAATAATACTTGTATTATAAAACCCCAATTCCGATGAAGTTGGGACGTTGTGTTAAACATAAATAAAAACAGAATCCAAAGATTTGGAAATCATGTTCAACCTATATTTAATTGAATACACTACAAAGACAATATATTTAATGTTCAAACTGATAAACTTGATTGTTTTTAGCAAATAATCATTAACTTAGAATTTTATGGCTGAAACATCACCTTTTCTTTTAACAACATTCAATAAACGTTTGGGAACTGAGGACACTAGTTGTTGAAGCTTTGGAGGCTGTTCAACAGTCAGCTGTTCAACAGTCCGGGGTCTCCGTTGTCGTATTTTACGCTTCATAATGCGCCACACATTTTCAATGGGAGACAGGTCTGAACTCCAGGCAGGCCAGTCTAGTACCCATACTATTTTACTACAAAGCCACGCTGTTGTAACACGTGCAGAATGTGGTTTGGCATTGTCTTGCTGAAATAAGCAGGGGCGTCCATGAAAAAGACCTTGCTTGGATGGCAGCATATGTTTCTCCAAAACCTGTATGTACCTTTCAGCATTAATGGTGCCTTCACAGATGTGTAAGTTACCCATGCCATTGGCACTAACACAGCCCCATACCATCACAGATGCTGGCTTTTGAACTTTGCGTCCATAACAGTCTGGATGGTTCTTTTCCTCTTTGGCCTGGAGGACACGACGTCCACAATTTCCCAAAACAATTTGAAATGTGGACTCGTTGGACCACAGAACACTTTTCCACTTTGCATCAGTCCATATTAGATGAGCTCGGGCCCAGAGAAGCCGGCGGATTTTCTGGGTGTTGTTGATAAATGGCTTTTGATTTGCATAGTAGAGTTTCAAGCTGCACTTACAGATGTAGCGCCTAACTGAATTTACTGACATTGGTTTTCTGAAGTGTTCCTGAGCCCATGTGGTGATATCCTTTACACATTGATGTCAGTTTTTCATGCAGTGCCGCCTGAGGGATCGAAGGTCACGGGCATTCAATGTTAGTTTTCGGCCTTGCCACTTACATGACGTGATTTCTCCAGATTCTCTGAACCTTTTGATGATATTATGGACCGTAGATGATGAAATCCATAAATTCCTTGCAATTGTACGTTGAGGAACATTGTCCTTAAACTGTTGACTATGTTCTCACGCACATGTTCACAAAGAGGTGAACCTCGCCCCATCTTTGCTTGTGAATGACTGAGCAATTCAAGGAAGCTCCTTTTATACCCAATCATGGCACCCACCTGTTCCCAAATAGCCTGTTCACCGGTGGGATGTTCCAAACAGGTGTTTGATGAACATTCCTCAACTTTCTCAGTCTTTTTTGCCACTTGTCCCAGCTTTTTGGGAACGTGTTGCAGCCATAAAATTCTAAGTTAATGATTATTTGCTAAAAACAACAAAGTTTATCAGTTTGAACATTAAATATCTTGTCTTTGTAATGTATTGAATTAAATATAGGTTGAACATAATTCGCAAATCATTGTATTCTGTTTTTATTTCTGTTTAACACAATGTCCCAACTTCATTAGAATTGGGGTTGTACTTTTATGGAATTTATTACGTTGGAGCAGAAAAAGGTGCGCCTGTTGACTTTTGAGGGATTCAAAATAACTATCCGGATGACTGCATAGCTTTAGCCAAGGCCAGTTTAACCATCATGACAAGTAAAAACGTATTTAAAACTAACCTTTAACGCTCTTGTCACCATAGCTGAGGAAACACTTTGACACTCCGCTGGTTCACGTGTCCCCTGAGGGCGTCTGGAGCGCTGACCAGGACGCTCTCCTCAACTATACCGTGCAGCAAGACTTCCTGTCTTCCACGTGGGACTGGATTGGCCTCTACAAGGTACATCCCAGGAGAGAATTTAAACTCCTTTTGCTTGGCGGAGGTAATAATAAACAGATGCCTTGCTGTTGAATCGCAGGTCGGCTTTAAGAGCTCGAGCGATTACGAGACTTTTGTGTGGGTTCGAGAGGACGAGCTGCCAGAGATTGACGAAGCCATTCAGGTGACTCATTAGCGCCTAGCATATTTTACTCACAGAAATTGAGTGTGTATGTTCAGAGACGATGTAAACGAGCCGAAACGCCAAGGAAAGAAGTGGACTTTAGCGCTTTTTAATACGTAACGGCATAACATTGGTTCCATCTGACCACATCACTTTCCCCCAAGCCTTCTCCGATTCATTTCGATGTTCACTGGCTCACTTAAGGCAGGCCTGTACGTGTGCGATTACGATATAGCGTGTTATCAACTGCTTTCATGGTGACTGAGGTCCCAATTGCCTTCAGATCATTAACAAGTTAAGTGTACTGTGAGGCTGCTCCCTTATCTTTATCGTGTTCATCCCCACCCCAACGGGGTATGATCTGCCACGGAACTCCAGAACGAGGGCAATTGATGGTCATTTTGTGTATCTTCCACATTGGAAAAATGGCACCAGTAGTTACCACCATCCCACCATTATAAAGATTGTTATGGATTCAATTGCACATCTTAGCAGGCAACAGCAATTTTTTCCCAAGCCTTCACTGAGTAATTTCGATGTTCACTGGCTATGACCAGTTGAGATTAGAAGTTTTTGGGTGAGTTTGTCGCATGGGAATCAGCCAATCTGTGGGAGCCAAAATTTTGGCTGAGTTGTTAGAGATCTAATTTCTTTTTCGGTCAATAAAATACTAATTTTACAACTTTTATATTGTCTGTTTCAGGCATTTTTGACTGATTCAATTACCATAATCAACTGACAATTAGAACTAAGTGAGAAAACATATTCACACTTACAGATAAAATTATGATTTCTCCCATTCTACACGTTTCATCTTTGTTTATTGAAAATATGCATGTGGTTTTTTTGTCGCCAGATATCCGTGGATAAGGACGACATCCCTCTGCTGGGCGGACAGTACGCACTGGGCTACTACAGCACCAACATGCAGAACATCATCGGCCTCAGCGCCAACTTCCAGGTGAATGCAGCTCATTTTGTACTTTTATGATGGAATTTATTGTGGATTATAAGATTTATTTTTGGTCCCTTTTGCAGATCTTAGAGTCAAAACGTGCCGTCATGGAGGGTCTCGTGCCAGACAACATCAACAGGCTCACCAAATAAAAATAAGAAACTCTTGTGTCTTATTAGCCTCAAACTTGATCCGAGATCAAAGCACTGTAACGTCAAGAAGTCTCATCATGTGATTTTCAGACGAAATCTAAAAAAGCCAATAAAAAAATGAAAAGATAATGACAAGTCAGTATAGTTCAGTGGAAAGGCTTGTTCACATTTAGCTATCCACGTTAATTCAGAAGGATGTAATAACTGAGTTAGTAATATGTTATTTGGACCTAATGGGACATTCTTAGCACGGAATGATGCCGAACAGTAATTGTATTCCGAATTAATTCTCTTCATATTACTTTTCAATATGAATCAAATTAATTATGCCTATTTTTGGACATGTTTTAGTCAAATTGTGTGGCTGATGACAATCTGACGTTGTATTTACTTTGTCAATTTATGTGACGGTAAAAGTGCTGGAAATCGCTTACACGTGCATAATTAAAGCAGAAACTGGGCAACTGGCTAATATGAAAATTATGTTTGTTTATTTTACATTCCACATGTTAATAAAGTCTGGCCACATAGGCAATTGAAGGCAATTTGGAGATATTGCATCAAGTTCATGTGACTCTTTTAAAGAACATCAACCTTTGCATCACAAATGCTGGAAATCATATCAGTTATTTGTTCGTATTCCAATTGAATAAAATGTTAAAAGTGTACATTTTATGAAAATATGCTTTTTACTTTTGTAAATTTTAGGGACACCCTGTATTAGAAATATGGTAAATCAATGGGGAAATGACAGTTAAGTTACAAGAATTAAGTGGCAAAATTACCAGGAAAAGACAGGATATTTTTGTTTGGATTTTGACGTTATCGTTTCAATTTTACGTTACATTCAACATGAAGTAAAAGAGGATCACAACAACAAATATTATTCAAAAAGAGTTACTTAACTAATTAGCAGATTATAGGGACACCCGTGTTAAAATCATGGTAAATTAATGGGGAAACGATGCGAAAGTTACGAGAATTGGATAAAATGTATGTATTATTATTATTATTAACTGTTAAATTCAATGTCATGTAACAGACGGTAGCAACAAAAAATATTTTTTAAAATGAGTTGAAAAAAACATTTGAACAATATATATATTTTTAGACATTTTGCCCATTATTTGTGTATGAATATGTGTGTGAATGGGTGAATGTGAGACTTTGTAAAGTGCTCTGAGCAGTGTGGTGGTGTAGATATATATATAAATGGTAAAATGATATTAATCATTTTACCATTTTCGCGAGCCTTGACGTAGTAACGGAGGATTTAACAGAGATGTTACCACTTTTACATAAGAGCCACCGAAGCGAGCGCTCACTTCCGCATTCCAATTTCCCATGAGCCCTTGCGTCACCAGGCACGAACGCTCCATGGACCTTCGCCTTATAACAGCTTTGTACATGTACACACGTGTGGAGTTTTAACATATTGCTTCCTCGTTCTAAGGTAATGTTTTAACACTAAAGTTGCTTTATACAAAGTCCGACCGAGGTATGTGAGCAATTGTTGATAGTATATTGTTGCCGTAAGTGCCGTTTTGACCATTTAGTTGGCCCAAAACACTGTGGCGGCTCGCGGCTAGCTAACCGAGCTAGCTTGACGGGCTAGCGCTAACTGGGTTTCTAATAGTTCTGTAATAAACCGTCAGAGCTATGGCTTCTATTGTTACGTGAAACGGAAGCTCACCAAAGTGTTGTTTTAACACACATTGGGCCGCATTAAAGTAGGGCTGGCAGATGAATTGATTAATTAGAGTTTATTTATTAGGATAATTGTTATTATTTTTGTGGCTTCCGTAGTTTAAAGCACGCCTCCGCTGACGTGCACTGCTTGCACTAATAACATGACCGTGAACAGAGAGGAGCTACTTTACAAAAGCACCGTCAGTGACCCCTTTAGTGACTACTTTTTTAATATAGCGACTAACGACGTTTATTCCAGCAAAGTAACAGACAACATAAGGTGGATCGTCACATTATCTGTGAATAATAAAATAAAAATCGGTAAATTCTGTATGGTTTCAACGCTTGTTTGGTATCAGGAGTAATGAAGCAAATCCTAGAAGTGAGCTACAAAACAAAAGCAAAACTTAATTTAAATAATGTCATTGTCATTTTGTATAAGTGAGGAGGAAAAACGTGATTCAAAAATCTTTTTTTGTTATTTTAGAATACTTATTAAAAAAAGTGCCCTTATTTCCTCTTATTTTAATGTACTAAAGTGACATGTAGGACTTAGACTTTACACCGATTTTATCTGGCTGATCGGTATCGACTGATATTTAGCATTTTATGCTGATCGGCTTTAATGTCATAATTCGCTGATTCGATCAATGACGTCATTGACCGGCTCCGCAAAAGACATTTCCTCCGGGTCGCCGCACACACAGTATATTTGAATCCAAAAGCTAATTTATTTTTAGCCTTGTCGTGTGTCTTTTGACGTAGAACTGTAAATATCTGGCGGCCAATTAAGTTTTTCAACAAAAAAAATTTTGCCGGTGTGGGACAAATAACACGTCGGAGACAGGAAACACGTAATGCCCAATCAGACTACAAGACAAATTTGCTCTTTCGCGATTGCACTGTCAGACTACTGCAATAAAATCTTGTATTCCGATACCACCGCATCCCGTTTTTTACGATCATTGGGCTTTATCTTGTCAACTCAAATGCAACCGGATACACTCGTTACCGTGGCGACGACAACAAGCGTGGAGCGCGTCAACTTTGTATTATAAGGACAAAATGAGGAAAAACGTGTGTTGGTGGTCACCGGTGCTCAGGACAGGAGAGGACGTTCGTTTAAGGCTCGCTTGAGGTATGTTCACGCACTTTTAATACGATACGGCTCACAACCAGGCAATAAAATGTGATGTAGCCTAGCAAGCTAGTGGTAGCACGAACTAAACATGCCGCCGTTCTGTCGAATCATGCTCTAAAGTTTCGGTGTGGGTGAAGTCATTTAATTAAAAATAAAGTAATTTAATTACAGTAAGTTAGCACCCATTATTTCTGTCATGTAATGTTGGTTTGACCTGACTGATTAAAATACACGATCTGACTAGAGCAGGGATTTCCAACCTTTATGGAGCCAAGGAAAATATTTTACAGTTGAAAAATCTCACGGCACACCAACAAGCAAAAATGTCACAAAAAGTGGATACATTAATTACTGTATTTACATTTGTTCTGTCTGTCACTATGCCTCACTGGCATAAATAGAGGAACAAAGATACATAATTTATTGTAAATATATTTTTTTGAGCAATTAAGTACACACGTATATACAGTAAATGAACAGGTAATTTATATAGACACATTCCTCCATCTTGTGATTGGTTATCGTTTTTTTAAACTCGCTGATCGGTGATCGGCCCCAGAAATCCCGATCGTGTAAAGCCTAGTAGGACTGTAACTAACTATTGTCTTAATAATCGATTTGTCTGTCGATTATCTTTTCAATAAATCAATGAATCTGATATAAAAAAAAATAATTTCAATCCCTTTATAATAAAAAAAAAGACTTTAAAATTACAATACAGAAAATACACAGACATATATTTATTATGATTCAGGTACTGGTTTGGGGTGTAAAATGTAAGAAAATAGGCAAAAATGTTGATAATTGAAAGCAGATGCTTGCAAATGTCTTGTTTTGATTCAACACAAAGATAATCAGTCTGCTCTCATGGAGGACTACAGAAATCTGACAATATTTACTGTTGAGAGGCTTAAATTCTGATGATTTGGACAATTTAAAGTTAAACATGATCTCTAAACCTTTAATCGATTATTGAAACAGTTGTAGATTAATTTGATAATCGATAAGTTGTCGATTAATTGTTGCACCTCTAGTGACATGGTTTGTTCACTTTGGCTTAAAGGTCTCAGTTAAGGCGTCTGAAGATGAGTGATGAGGTGGAGCGGTTGCTGATCCGTTTCCAGGATGAGAACGGGGAGTTTCTGGGCTCCCCTTTCGATGTTCCTGTCGACATCACTCCTGATAAACTGCAGCTGGTCTGCAATATGTTGCTGCAGAAGGTATGCGTGCCCAGAAGTTGCACACACAAATGAGCAGACTATTTAAAATGTCGTCTTCTTCCCTTTCAGGAGGAGGCGGTGCCGTTGGCGTTTTTTGCCCGTGGTGATACGGAGATTGTGTCCAGTCTGAGTGTCTGTGTCAAGGAGCTGGCATGGGAGACTGAGCAGGTGCTGCCGGTGATGTACCAGCCCCAGGCCGTGTTCCGGGTGCGAGCTGTCACCCGCTGCACCAGCACGCTGCAGGGGCATACCGAAGCCGTCATCTCCACCGCTTTCAGTCCCACCGGAAAGTGAGTGTCCCAAAAGAGGGACTCGTTTTACATAGATAGTACAGTGGTGCCTTGACTCGCAAGTTTAATTCGTTCAGTGACCACGCTCGTAAGCCAACATTCGTGTCTCAAATCATCTTTCTCCTTTAAAATGAATGCAAATGCCATTCATCTGTTCTTGTCTCCCAAAAAACACCAACAAAACTTTTTGGAATGGGATTTTTAAAAAGAAAAATACCACTCCACAGTATTGTTCTTTATAAAAACATACAATAATCACAATTAATTAGAATGTATGTCATGAGTTCATGTTTTAATTCAAAGGACATTGTGTGGCTCCTTCTGATGTGTGTGCCTGGGCCACCAGGGGCAGTATACTACATCCATCCATTTTCCGTACCACTTCTCCTCACTAGGGTCGCGGGCAGTATAATACAGACAGGCATATTAAACATAGATTTGATGATGAAGCAATCAACAATCATTGGTACTAAGCTGCAGGGGAATGCAATGCAGGTATGTTTAGTTTTACCGTAAATTTAAACTGAAAATGGCAATGAACGTCTTGACACAAAAACCTGGCCTCTTTTTTAAGGACCTGTCCGCTCTCTGCTGTTTTTGATACTGAAAAAATGTGGAACAAGTTTGCATTTTGGATGTTTTTAGATATTTGGCCAGCGGGTCGGGTGACACCACGGTGCGCTTTTGGGACTTGATGACAGAAACGCCGCATCACACTGCCAAAGGTACGCTTGCCGCTCTGTGCCGTATACGCTAATCTAAGATAAACCATTAGCGAAGCACGCTTACTTGTGCTGGCTCGTGTTTTATGCTGACAGGGCACTCACATTGGGTTCTAAGCATCGCCTGGTCGCCTGATGGCAAGAAGCTTGCGTCAGGATGCAAAAACAGTCAGGTGACTTGCCAACACACACTACCACTCACCTTGTCACACGTATATGTGTATTATGTTGTAATATTTTTTTTTTTTTATAGATCTTTCTGTGGAATCCAGTGACAGGCACACAAATCGGGAAGACCTTGACCGGACACACCAAATGGATCACTTGGCTTTGCTGGGAACCTCTCCACCTGTAAGTATCGGTGCACCCGACTGGTCCAATGTTTGGGCGAAAGTATTGGGCCACATCTTCCATTTAATTTACCAAACACTATCCTTAAAGTTGACATTAAATTCTTAAATCTGCCTTAAAAATGATGTGTAATCATTAAAGCCACTTTAAAATTCATTAGTAATCCTTAAATCCATATTAAAAATAATGTCATCCTTTACTCCACTTTAAAAAGACACATTATCCTAAACCCTACCTTAAAAATTATATGGCATCCTTAAATCTGCTTTAAAAGTAATATGTAATACTTAAATCATCTTTTAAAACAATAAGCAATCCTTAAATCTGCCTTGGAAGGGATATGTAATGCTTAAATCATCTTAAATAGTAAGTAATCCTTAAATCTGCTATAAAAACGATATGCAATCCTTAAATCAGCCTGTGAGAAATGTTGTCATCCCTTTAAAAATGATACTTACATTTGCCTTAAAAATGACATGTAAACCTTAAATCCGCCTTAAACATAACACTAACCCGAAGTCTACTTTAACAATTGTATGTAATTCTTAAATTAACCTTATAATTTACACATAATTCTTTAATCTTCTTTCAAAATTACACACAATCCATAAATTTGCCTTAAAATGTCACGTAATCCTTAAACCCGCTTAAAAAAAACCACAAACCTTAAATAAACCTAATGAATGAGACATAATCATTAAGTTTCCCTTATAAATCCTGGAATTATGGAATCCTTAATGATGCCATAAAAATGATACGTAATCCCTAAATCTGATTTAAAAAATTATATTTAATCCTTAAACCCGCTTTTAAAATGACACCTCCTCCTGAAATCCGGTTAAAAAAAATGACACTTATTCCATAAATCTGCTTTGGCATTCTTACACCATCTTCTTGTAGGTGTTCGTATGCGTACCTCAATCGATGAATCCTCTTGTGTTTTCGCCAGCAACGCCGAGTGTCGCTACCTGGCGAGCAGCTCCAAAGATGGCTCGGTGCGCATCTGGGACGTGGTGCTCGGCCGCTGCGACAAGATCCTGACGAGCCACACGCAGTCGGTGACCTGTGTCAAGTGGGGCGGCGACGGGCTCCTGTACACATCGTCGCAGGACAGGACCGTGAAAGTGTGGCGGGCCAAAGACGTGAGTCGCGCCGCTGGGTATGATGGGTAAATGTGACTGCGAACGAGCGTCGATTTGTTGTCCTTTAGGGTGTCCAGTGCAGGACGCTGCAGGGTCACGCTCACTGGGTCAACACGTTGGCTCTCAGCACCGACTACGTGCTAAGGACAGGCGCCTTTGAACCGGCAAGCGCCACCGTTAACCCACAGGACCTCACCGGATCACGTAAGAACAAAATATGTTATATTTAAGTTAAAAGAGTAAAATAAAAATGTAATGACACCCACAATGGACTTAAGTCATACTCGTCAGTCTACAACAGGGGTGCCCAAACTTTTTTGACCCAAGATCTACTTTTCAAGCAGCCAACCTCCCGCGATCTACCTTTTTTTGGGGACGTGGGGGCCACGACCATGTCTCCGGTTTGAGAGCGCAGAGCGCTACCAGTGAAATAAAATTCTGGGCCGCCGACACAGCTCAGCACCAATGTATGTTGATGTACCTTGCATCACCGCATGAGCCAATCTTGCACAACACAACATAATTAACAATGTCAATTTTTTTGTCATTACCTGAGTTTACTCCGATGACTTGCACTGAAGTGAATCAGCCAGGGATGCGTAGTCAGTGTCGCATTTTCCATGCACAGTCCTAAAATGCTGCTCCACATTTCCGTTCTTTGGTAATGCGATGGCAAACTGGCAGATGAGGCATACGCATTTCGAAAATGTCGTGAAAAAATACTTCTCGTCCCATTCCGTATGAAAGTGGTAAGTTTTTTCTTCTTACTTGATCCAGCTCCGCCACTCATTTTTATACGCTTTAAGTTTAAGAGAAAACACTGAGAGATAAAAATTGGAGGTAACTCACTGACTACCTTGTTAGTTTTGACACACTTGGCGCCGTTGTTTGCGTATCTGCAGTTGCCTTTTAGCAGCGTTGTTTGCGCATGTGCGTGACCTAAGTGTCAGAAAAATTCAGATATCATCGATTATATATGTATATTAATCAAGCAACGGGATGGATGATAGGCTGATGCGTTCTACCAATTCTACCTTCGATCGACGCATTGAGCACCCCTGGTCTACAACATAAAATCAAGTAGTCAATTTCATGCAATGTTGCAGAAATGTCTGAAGTAAATGATTTTTTTTTTTTTTTTTTTTAATCATAATTAAAAAAAAATTTAGTTATGGAAACTTGTTTTCTATTTTTGTCAATCATTTTAAATACAAACGCGACCCGTATGCTTGCATTTAATAAGAAATGGTAAAATACAATCATCTTGTACCATTCACCATGAACCAGGAAGGAACCTGTTAACGAACGTCATACGTTTATTCGAGGAATGAAGCGCTTTCTGCACTCCTGTCTTTAAAAATGGTACAATCCAGTCGTCTTACATGAACCAGGAAGTAGCTTGTTAGCTAACGTACATTTTGTTGTTAGGAATTAATGGCCTGAATTAATTTTCCCTTTGGCATGTAACAAAAGTGAAAAAAATGGTACGATCCGGTCTCGCAACACAAATACCAAAAGTCCCCGGATGCCTTGAAGGTAACTGTAAACCCCTGCATATTTTTGGTTTGGCATTTGCTAGTTCATTTTTCAATTGTCAATTTTTTCATCATTCTTTATTTGTTGAAAAACTCACCCTAACCTTAAACCTAAATCAATATTGATTTAGGTCAAAATACCGTATTGCTTTGGTTCTTTCTGGTGGCATCTTGGTGCCAAGGGACTGTTGAAGTCAGTTGCGGTACATTTAGACAAAAGTAGTCCTTTGCTGCCATCTTGTGGCATCTATTATAGTATTGTATAAACCTTTTTTTGGGGGGGGGGGGGCTGTCAATTATTCACAGCAGGGCTCGGTCCCAATACCTTGTATTTAAAGGGGAAATATTTTGCCAAAATACCTTTTTTTATAGTATTTGGGATGTAATATTGTCTCTGTGGTGCCTCAGTAAACGTGAAATATGAATTAAAATCGTCCACGCAGACGTTTTTCTGCCAAGGTCATTCGAATTTCTCGAGCGTATCTACGTCACCAGCAAAGATCTCCGCCTTCCCTTTCCGCTCCTGAGCCAGCGTTGTCAACATAACAAACGTGTGCCCTCACAAGTGGGTCTTCTACACGGAGGCAACCAAAAAAGGGGGCACTCTTAGCCAAGTATGGACAAAGCGGATACAAAACTGGGTCAAACAGCTGTCAGAGGGTCCTTTTCTGGACACTTGTATGACAAAACCAAGGTTTTTTTTTTTTTTTTTTTTATATATATAAATTGTCACTTTTATACAAAGTCCATGGTAGAAAGTCACTCTAGGAAGGTCGAAATAGCCAAAATACGGGACCTTTAAGAAGCTTGAGAAAGTCTGAATTCTAACATTGTCTTCTCCTAGTGGAGGAACTAAAGAACAAAGCCTTGCAGCGATACAATAATGTTCGGGTTCGTATGTGTTTTTTTTTCTTCTAATTTTAAGTCAGTATATCCCTGGAAAAAATGACATGTGACTTTCCGGCCGGTCCTGCAGGGTTCCAACCCGGAACGCTTGGTATCAGGCTCGGACGACTTCACCTTGTTCCTGTGGAATCCGGCTGAGGAGAAGAAGCCTCTGGCCCGGATGACGGGCCACAGCGCCTTGGTCAACGAGGTGCTTTTCTCCCCTGACACCCGGCTGCTGGCCTCGGCCTCCTTCGACAAGTCAGTCAAAATCTGGGACGGCCGCACTGGAAAGTAAGTAAGACTGCTGTTATCCATGTGGTGATCTGTGGCTGTCTGCTAAGCTAACGCCTTTGCACCTGATAATCGCAGGTACTTGATGTCCCTCCGTGGCCACGTGGGCTCCGTATATCAGGTGGCGTGGTCAGCCGACAGCCGGCTGCTGGTGAGCGGGAGCAGCGACAGCACGCTCAAAGTTTGGGACGTCAAGAGTGGGAAGCTCAATATGGATCTTCCTGGCCATGCAGATGAGGTGAGGGAACATTCCCGTGCAAAGGGCCGGTAGTTCGGGCAAATTCTGGGTAAATTGACCTTTAGTCACGGTTTAGAAAACATTTGAAATGTCGAAATATAATGTCCTTTTTCCCAGAGTTTATACAATTTGGAATTATTTTTTAATTTTGATATGAATAAATAAATATTGTTTTTACAATTAATATTTACCAAAATATTTCAAGATTGTTAATATAAAAAATGTGTACTATTTATTTGAAAATGTATTATTGAAATGTACCAAATATGTATATCATTATTCATCAAATATTTACATTTTTAAATATATACTATTTAGAAAATCAGTAAGCATATATCTAAATAAATTTATATATTTTTTTTCAAAATATAGATTTTCGGTTAATATATTTTATCTGGGCGGCACGGTGGCCGACTGGTTAGAGCGTCAGCCTCACAGTTCTGAGGACCCGGGTTAAATCCCCGGCCCCGACTGTGTGGAGTTTGCATGTTCTCCCCGTGCCTGTGTGGGTTTTCTCCGGGCACTCCGGTTTCCTCCCACATCCCAAAAAAACATGCATAAATTGAAGACTCTAAATTGCCCGTAGGTGTGACTGTGAGTGCGAATGGTTGTCTGTTTGTATGTGCCCTGCGATTGGCTGGCAACCAGTTCAGGGTGTACCCCGCCTCCTGCCCGATGACAGCTGGGATAGGCTCCAGCACGCCCGCGACCCTAGTGAGGATAAGCGGCTCAGAAAATGAATGGATGGATATTTTATCTGAGTTTTGTTTTTAGAAAAAACTGTAAACCAAAAACTATTTTCAATTTGTATCTATTTAAAATATAAATAAGGAAATTTGATCAACAATTTGAATTTGTTTTTAGATTTTAATATTTGATGAAAAATAAATACCCGGTAAAAACATTTTAAGAAATAATAGATTTTATTAAAATAAAAAATATACTCTGTATAAAATTATTTTTCCAGATTGGTTGTTAGATTTTAATATGTAATTATATATTTTCAGAAATAAAATGCATTTGTAATGAATCGTACCTTTCAACGACTTAAAAATTTGACATTTTAATTTGTTTTTTTAACCTGTTTTTTTCTAATAAAGAAAATTCTAGTTCAGCATAAAAAATATCTTTAAGAGATTCTACATACTTCAGAATTAGCCATGTGCTGTTCGCTTAGGGCTGCTGTGGCAAAGCTTAGACTGAGTGCTGGTCCAATACATTTGTTAACCACTGCGTATGTGTATGAAAGCTCTTTGCTCTCGTTCAGGTGTTTGCTGTGGACTGGAGTCCTGATGGACAGCGAGTGGCCAGCGGTGGTAAAGACAAATGCCTCAGAATGTAAGTAAAAGTACCAAACGACCTTTCTGTCTTTTCAAATCAACCATTTTAACTTATTTTGTGTGTCTTTACAGATGGAGAAGATAGCTATAATGGCCACAACCTCCATTTCCTTCCCACCAAGTGATCTAAAAGCCAGAGTAAAGATGCTTCAGAGTCAATTTGGCGTTGAAAAGCGTCGTCATGGTGACTCGCTGACACAAACAAGGTCAGAATATGAAGACTTTGCCTCAGGTGGTATGTGTTTGTAACAGTTGGGACTGCTTACAACTCCCCCACGCCCTCAGCCTTTAATCTTCTCCCTCCTGAAAGCCTCAACCTGTGGAGCTCCTCAGAACTGCAGCGAAGCCAATTGTCACACACAGTCAAACCCCAATTACTCAACAAATAAATATGTACACCACAGATTTTCCATATGACACCAGCAACGTTTATTACACCGTGAAAACATCAGTTTGTTTCCTGATTTCTTTTTTTTTTTTAACAGTCGAAACGATTGCACAGGTTAGTCACACACTCACACACACAATGGGAAACAACATTCAGATGCATAATGGCGTCTCATGTTTGGAGTTTGGCAAAAAATAAATAAAAAAGACTCAAAAGGCTTTCTGTGTAAGGCAGAGTGGTTTTCGATACTAATTTGTTTCCAAAGTAAGCCTCTCAAATGTGTGCTCACCTCCCCAACCCCTCAGATGTTCTTATAAACATGAAACTAGAATGAGGATCATAAGTGTATAAAACAATTCAGTTATATTGTTAACATTTAGAAAACATAAAAACCCATGATAATAAGGTCAATGGTGTGAGATCTTAACGCTAAGTGCTAACTGGCTACTACAAATATTTGGCCTACGTGTCGGAGTAGCACTACAATGATCCTATTCGCGTCGAATGAGACAGATGGACTTAGCATGTGGCTAACTGACAATTTTGCAATGTCAATCAACTTTTCGATGACAAAAAGTCAGATCTAATTAGCTTTCTCGGATACAGTTAATCAGAATAGCCTGACAATGAACGAAACAGATGGACTTAGCATGAGGTTAACAGACAGTTTTGCACCCCCAAAAAAGCAACATGAATCAATTTACCAGTGATTAAAAAGTGAGCTCTTAAAGCTATGTGTGCTAAATAGCTTCTGGGGTTAAGCTTCATATGTAAGTCTCAACAACAGGCCTGTTAGCATCAAACGCTTGACTTAGCATGTGGCTAACAAAACAATTTCCCCAAAAAAGCAGCATCAAATCAATTTAGCTGTGACAAAAAGTCTGTTAGCGTTGAACAAGACAGCTGGACTTCCTGTGCGTGTTTAAAACTGTGCCACCATTTTTTATGTCTTTCCCAAACCAAAAGACACATTTGTGGTTTCAGTACTAAGCGCTCACCCCCACCCTACGTGCAGTATAATTAATAGAAGGTAAAAATATAATGTACCAAAGCATTGGGACAGTCAATAAAGGAATTAACTAGACCACTGACTCTTAATTATTCCTCTTACCAAGAAGGTATGGACTATTGTATGCATCTACCCATGTGGGGTTTAGTAGGAGAACCCCCCCCCCCCCCCCTGTTTTTTTTTTTTTTTTTTACTGTTCAGTGCACAAGGTCCATCAAGGTGTGCTTGGATGAGTTTGGTATGGAAGAATTCCTCAACGATGAACTAGCAGGTCCAACATCACTTCTGATCTCTCAAGTGGAAAAAAAACTTTACCACAGAGATTTTGTCTACCAATTTATCACTTTTTGGGACTCCACTCAAGTGTCTTAAAACCTGTGGTTGCTTAAAGTGATTGGTCTTTTTTTTTTAAACTTTGCTCTTGCACTAACAATCCTCCATTGCCATGTTTTAGTGCTGGAAAGTGTTCCTAAAGCGACGTGGAAATATCTGGTCTGGTGATTTCCAGAGGTTTTTGCCAGTCTTCATTTAGGGGATCCTCTGAGGTCCTCTTATTGGGTCTTCCACACGTTGTTGAGCAGCTTGACCACCTCCTCGTAGATAACGAAGACGATGGCCACGTCCAAGCACACACGGCCCAGCCGGGGAATGGTCCCCTTGTAGAACCTTTTGTGACAGGACAGGAAGACATTAGCTACAGGTGAGTTAGTCGTTAGTCAAGCGAAGAGCTGAGGTAACTCACGCTTGGGGTCCTTCCTGCTTGAGGATCTGGAAGGCGCAGTCCACCGTGTTCTTGTAGCGATGGGCATCCAGACCCTTTAAAACATGGTCTTTAGACACCCTTTAAAGGTTAAACAACAAATGTCAGAACTAACCTGCATTCTGGTCTTGACCACGTCCAAAGGTGTGTTGGCGAAAACGCTGGCGGCCCCCGCTGTGGCTCCAAACATGGCCGTGACGATCGGGTGCATTTCCTTTCTGGGATCATCCCCTTTAGGGACGAGAACCAAAATGTAAGTGTAAATACGCACAAGACCGTCAGGTTTCTGATCTTCCAACCAAATTTTGGTGATTTCCAGGTCAGTGCAAGGCCCGTCAGTCCTTGTGGCTTATGACTTTTATCAGTTTTTGTTGTTTCCTGGTAAATCAGCTCCCTTCCTTCCCTGAACTTGTGATCTACAACCTGTCTCGCTTTGTATCTGCAACCCTGTTGCCCTCCAGTTTTGGGGAATTGGTAAGGAGAGCGACCTGCAAATTTCCTGGATGTCGTATCGAAGGCCATGTGAAAGGGAAGAGAGGCAAGCAAACTCCTGTTGTGTTAAAATCCATTGTATCTGCCGGAGAAGGCTCAGACACTGGCACTGGCTGATATTCTGTTACTACACCAGTTTTCTGGAAACTGTGAAAGGGGCTTTTGTCAGAGCCATGGTCATACGTAGCAGATTTCTAATTATTAGCCCTTATTCTTTAACCTTTGTTAACTAGTAGGCTACCTTTGAATGGGAATGATGTTGACCTGTGAATTTCCCAGCTACGGAGGTAGTATTAGGAAATATCAGAAAGATGACTATGTTGAAAGCAATTATATCTGCAGGACAAGGACCAGAGACAAGCACTGACATCGCCATCCCACCTGACTTCAAGCAAGAGGTGTGGTACATCCTGGAATGTTCGTCGCATTTGTTGTTATTAATCCCCCTATTCCTTCCTGTCCATCATTGTGCGTTTCTCATCTTGCTGGTTACTTCTGTGCGATTCCTACCTTTGTACCAATTGCGTAGCGCGTTCATCACATAAAATCGGATGGCCTGATTGGTTCCCTGCTTGAGCACGGTCGCCGTCAGACCTTGATAGGTCCCCCGGACACCTAAAGGGGTGAAAACTGGATAAAGATAATGGCTAACAGTCATCCTCAGGGCTTTTCTTGGAAGTCCTACCTTGCTCTCTGATAATCTCGCTGACACCGTGGAAGAAACCCCGGTAGCGAGGCCTCATCGAGCACTGGTCATGGATCATCTTCACCTGTGAGGGGTCGCGGGCCACGCAACAGTCACACGAATGTCCCGTCACAAATGTGCACCTCCCTTTCCTGCTATGCCACCCACCTTGAGAGTCTCCATGGGGCACACGATGACGATGGCCTCGGCGATGCCCGCCCCCAAGCCGCACAGGAGGCTGCGTGTGTTGTCCAGCCGGCCCGTGGCGTCCCGCATTGGATTGCTGAGGATCTCAAAGGTGCCAAATCTGCGGGGGATGAGTATGTGGGTATTCCAACTTGTTTGCTGTTTTGATCTTGTTTTTACTTCCTACCCAAATGGATTAAATTGAGATTTAGTCTCGTTTTAATTTGGTGAACATAAGCAATGTGAACACACAAAAGTTCTCCAGGATCAGCTTGTTTTGCGTGATGCCTCAGACCTAAAGTCAACCAGAATGAGAGCTGGTCTCAGAGAGGGCATCTCACTTCAGTTTGGTTTGCTTAACCTAAGCTAAAAACTGTAGCAGGCTTGACATTTAAGTCTTCCCCCGATGCCTCATCACACCTGAGGTGAGACAAAATGACCACTTAGTCCTCTTTGACGAAGTGTGTGAAGTTCCTCGAGGCCTCACCAGACCTGAATAGGACCAAACTGATGGTCAGAGCACCCTAAGAGGAGCTGAGCAAGTTGAGTTTGGTCTCAAATTGGTTTGTTTCAGAGATCCCAAATTGTGAATCACAATTATTTTGTGTTGACACTGCAAGTTAAGTGAACCACAAACCAAACTGGGATCCATTCCGGATCAGGCTCCATTCCCTCCATGAGCGTTTCTGGAGTGCAAAACATTCCCAGTTTGCTTGGACATGCCGGGTGTGAAAACTGATCCAAATTAGAGTCGTTGGCGGAGGTCTATCAAATGCACTTGGAACACAAATCTAACCTAACTGCCGACTTGGGGATGGAGCCATAGAGCAGCGAGCTGAGCCCTCGGTACAGGCCTCTGAGACCGTGATCCTGCACGGTCAGCTTTACGCAGTCACCTGCCAACAACATGGACATTTAGACGAGCCCAGACAGGGTGTGGGTAGTTGACGGCATCCAGTTGTAACCTACCGATGCCCCGATAACGCGGCGGGTTGGCTCGCTCATCCAGCTGCAGCTGAGTCTTGACATACTCGGTCGGGAAGGTGATGCAAATCTCGATTCCGCCCGCAATCCCACCTAAAGTGAGAAATTTGGTAATTGTCATGCATTCCAGAGATCCCTTATAGGGGAGACATTTTTCCAAGGAGCCCCTCATAATCCTTAAGCCTATTAAACATATAACTACAAAGTGCACTGCTAAATGCTATGGGAATTATTTGGTTTTTGAAGGTTTCAACCTAAATATGCATGCCCTGTTTAACAGAAAGGAACTTGCAAAAATTGCAAAATGTATCAATTGTTCCAGGCTGACGTGCACTGCTTCCACAAACGGGCGGCGAAGAGAAGAGCAAGTTTACAAAAGCGCAGTCAGTCACGCTAAATATAGGCGATTTGGCTATATCATTTGGTGACTTTTCCACACCGCATTAGTGACTATTTTTCAAAAAAGCGACTTGCAAGGACTGTTTCTTTAACTAATCAGATTTCAAATTCACCTCAAGAGGGCCTGCGAGCTGGCCCAAGATAACGTCACCATTTTTCCGTTTAATAGAATTTTTCCATTTAATAGAATTTCTGGTGAGTATGGTTCTGTTGTTGGTTTTTGTCATCCATTTATTGGCACGCAGGTCTCCATATGTCTGTGTACGCTTTTAAAAGAAAATAATACGACTTAATTTATTGCAAATTATTTTGGGGCCCCCAGTTTGAGAACCACTGGGATAGATGTAGACGCGACAGTACATGAGTATCACTGCTGGATTGCCTTAGTGACCCAGTTCGCCTTAATAGGCGCCAGCTTGTGCACAAAGCAGCTCTACAGTAATACAATCGGCTCAGATTGAAGCGTTAAAATAAAAAGGGGGAAAAAGCGGACCTGCTAGGATGGCCTTCCCGGGATGCGTCATCTTCCTACCCCCCACTGCCGCCGCCGCCAGACTCCTGGCCACGTACGAGCACCTCAGGGCCGGCGGAGGCGAGGGCGTCGAGCCGCCACAAGCTCTCGGCCGCCGGCCGCCGCTGTCGCCGTTTTCACCCGGGAGAGAGAGCTTGTCGAGCGGCATGCTGGAGAGAAGGCGCCGCTTCAACGACGACAACAACAACAGACGGGCTGGGGTTGGTGTCAGTATGCAAGTCAGTGGGTCAGTGGGGGGACCACGCCATTGGCTGGGCTGGCGTGGCTCGGTCACATGACCTGGCGCTGCCGTTGTGGGCCAATGAGGAAGAGGATGCAGATTATTTTATTATTTTTTTAATTTTTTTGAAGCGATGCTCTGGCCTGTTCATCAGCAGACAGTGTGACGTCACTCAACAGTTATACATTCAGGTGCATCTAGTTAAATTCACATAAACAAACAAAAATCGGAAAAACACAGCAATAAACAACTTTTTTTTTAATTTCCACGACTGTTGACACATTCAGGTGCTGTATGAAAAAAATCCTATTTGTTGGGGTTGCGCAGTCCGTCAAATTGGAGACACTTTGTCTGCGGGGAGAAACAACACATTCGGTCATTTGCAGTGTGTTGCATGCGCATTGGGCACGGCGTCGGGTGTAACACCGAATGTCATGCATGGCTAGTATCGTGCTTTATTCCATTAAAATGGAAGGAAAATGTTCTAAAATTTTCCCAATGTTATAAAAGTGACTTCCTCGATCGACACCTTGCAAATTAATATTGTTTTTGTATTGGATTTTATTCAGGGGCAGGTGGACCGAGTAAAGAGACGTGTGCGTATGCCCACCTCATGCCAGCTCAGCGTGTCCGAGGGCAATGCCAGGTGGCAGTGGGGGCACGCTCGCTGCGTCTGCTGCTGCTCACCATCGGGGGGCACCCTGTACCCCCAGCTTGGCCCCTCGCTGCCCCACAGGGGGCGACACGGCGCGTGCGAGGACCAAGCCACGCCGAAGTGGGGGCGAGGGTCCGTCTGGTAGTTCATCTTCAATCCTCCAGAGGGCAGTAGAGACGAATAATCCGAAACCTGCTGCAACTGCAGAGAAGTATCGTAGCCAACGGTTTAGTTCCTGAATGAAATTGTTTGTTTGTTTGTTTTTGCAGATGCGTGGTAACCTGAGAAGGTGGGGGATGATACTCTGGGTCAAGGGACCTGAGACAGTACCAGCACGGTTCTGAGGGGCCATCTATAAACAAATGTCACCATGGAAACAGAATCAAAACAGACACATTTGCTTACTGGTTGGCCTTAGAACAAAGTTGAATACGTTTGATGTTTTTTTTTTTTTTCTGGTTCGTGAGGTAGTTGTTCCAGCGTCAATTTCCCATGGAGTGAGTGCCCCTGCAGTAAGTAGTGTGCACTGCAGTGCAAAGGGAGAAACCCAACTAAATTTGCATGTACATCTGGTTTTGGAATTTAAGAATCTTGAATCACACGAATCGGAATTTGTTTGTGTATATATAAATAATAAAACCTAAATGAAAACAATCCACGTTAAGTAGGATGCACAGCATAGTATGTAAGGTTGATCTCATGTAAATGTTTAAAATATTTTTAATTTATTATTGTTATTTTTCCAAGTCACATGTTCCACCGGAAGTTGCATCTTTTAGTTCCTCTGCAGGCCATGGGAAAGCCAAAAGTGAGTTCAGCCAATTTATTTGATAATATTTCAACTATGAGATTTCAAATCGACTGGTTTTGACCTTCATGACATTGTAACCGTTTTATTGTTGGTTTATACTTTGATATGTGTGTTTGTTATGATTTTACCATGCGTGTTGGAGGGAGGTGACGACAGTACCACAGGTGTCAGCTCTGACTCTGTCGGTGGGGTGCATGATAGGAGGACACCACTTTGCATTTCAGTGCCTTCCACTTCATCCTGTGAGCTCTCTGGATTGGTGACCTGAACAAGACTTGAACTTTTATTGTCATTGATTGAGATGCTAAAAAAAAAAAGAAAAAGAAATCTGATTTATCTGAGGCATGGCATGCATATGTTTCCACTGCATACATTTTTCAGCTTGTTAGTTTTTGGCATTATTTTATTGGGCATCATGTTTTAATGCGGAACAGAAGATGAATGAATGAATGAATTTTCCAATATTTTTTTCTAAAATGTTTGGTCAAACTTACATGTTAAATTTAAATAAATAATACAATTATGCATCTTAATGATAAAACAATGAAATGTTTATTTAAAAATCATTTACTCGATAAAAAAATCCAACTTTCTGTAGTTTATTAGAAAAACATTTTCTGTAAATAATCAATCAAAATTACCCATGTTGATGCCCACCCACTGTATTTTTGCTACCGAGCAAACCTGACCTCCATCTCTCCATCACAGGCCCCGCTCTCAACCTGTTCTCCTCCACCATCTTCTGGTTCTTGTGGTTCTGAGAACTTTTTGAACCCACCGCCCTCTTCCTCCCCTCTGGTCGTCTCATCCAGGTTGGAGGTGGTCCTGCTCAGGTGAGAGACAATCATTAAACCCCCTCCTCCCTTCACAAAATATTCTATTAGAAGATTATCAGACGGGTGAGTTCAGATGCCAAGGTGGCCTACCTTTCTGCCTCGCTGCATCCCTGCATGCCTTCTCCCGCAAGTCTGTGGAGTTATCCTGCACCTAACTGTGTGAAACGGAAACTACAGGTGTTCAATATTTGATGCGTTCGAATGGCTCCCAAGCAGCTAGCTGAAAAGACTCATAGTGGGCCGAGGCTCGAGTGTCCTACCGCTTTGGATGTAAACAATCTAGAGGGGAGTACTTGGCACCATCCCAAGACATAATTCAAAGGGGAAAGTTTTTTTCACACCTTATTCATGCATCGCTGTAGATGTTCGATAATGGTGTGTCCTTAAAAACTTGAGAGCCAAAGGACAGTTCTTAGAGGATACACGAATGTAATGTAATATGTATAGAAAAAAACAGGAAAAGAAAAACATTGTCATTGCTTCTGTTTATATTTGTCCACCAGATGGCGCCACGTTCCCCCATTCAAAGCATGCAGCACAATTTCACACTTGATTATTAAACCTCCTCCCCAAACCCACCCTGACCCAATGGTTCTTAACTGTTATCACCTTGGCACCCATTTCCCTATTATCGTTAAGTCTTGACAAACCTTAATAGAAGTTAAGTGTAATAATAAAAAAAAAAAAAAAAACTTTGTTAAAAAATAGCCGTAAAAAGCATGCATTGTATATCTTAACTCTAAAATGGAAATCAAAATATTCTTCAGAAAGTTCTTTCCAACTATGTTGTGTAAGTTTCCATAACTGTGTGGCTACTTGACTTTTCAATTATTAATGATTAATTATCTATATATTGATAGCCTTCTAGGACTGATTCATTTAACTCGGAAGAAATCTATTTTTTTACAGCCCTATATGCTCATTAAGGCGTTTTAAGAAGGTTGGCAACAGTGCCATCTTGTGCACACCACCACCATTATTTGACCATTGCCGAAGTAAAAAAATCTGTCCTACTGACACCCATTGCCCCCGTCCTCCCCCGCTACCCCCTCCTCATCTCACACACACACACACATTCATACAATTTTTTTTTTTTTTTTTGTCTCCACTTTGATGCGACGAGGCAGCCATTTGCAAAGCACAATCAACTAAATTGCACAGTGAGCCGGTTGCTGCTTTCAGGGTCATTGTGCAGAACTGGAATATGTGTGTGTGTCCTCTAAGTGCACGGCAGGTAGGTAGTAATTGGAGTGGGCGTTCACCCCCCCTTCCCTGTACATGTGCGTGTGTGTTTGGTGGGAGGAGGACGACGGCGCAAACATAAGTGGCGATGACTCACCACCAGTCTATTGTGCCAGCGGTGCAGCAGTGAGAGTGCTTTTCACCCCGTTCGCCTTCCCTTGCGCGCTCTTTTTTTTTTTTTTTTTGCAACAAGAAATGGCGAGAGAGAATGAAAATGGGAGGGGGGGGGGGGGTGGAGGACGGTAAATTTGGGGTAGTGGCGGGATAATACGCAATGAACGAATGTGGTGGGAAAAAACGCAGATGAGAGCAAAAAGGGAAGGCAAGGCAAAATGGAGGCCTCCTTCGCTCCTCTCAAGTGCTTCTCAATTGTTTTCTGTTACGACCCCCCCAGGAAGAAGAAAAAAATTTGCAGCAGATTCCAAGTTTTTGAGTGAAAGAGCTGATCTTGTCTGTGACCTCAGGGAGGTGTTTGTCTTTTCCTTGAAGCTGGAGATTTAATTCATTTAGCTTTCCAAATATGTCACTCAGATAGGCCAGCTTTCCCAGGAAGTTCTCATCGCTAAATTTCTCTGCGACTCCACACTTGTGCTCCTGCTCCAAAAACACTCTTATCTGATCTCTGAGCTCAAAAACACAGGAAAATACTTTTCCTCGTGACAGCCACCTTGCTTCACTGTGGAACAGCACCGCTTGACGTTCAGCACGCAGCTCCTCGCAGATAGCAGAGAAGATTCTTGGTTTTAGTGGTCTGGGTTTTATAAAATATACTACAGCAATAACATCAGTCATCACCTCAGTTAATTCAGGGGAAAGGTGCCTTGATGCAAGAGCTTCTCTGTGTAAAACACAGTGTGTCCACTCAGCATTAGGTGAGGCCTTCTTGATGAGTGCTCGAAGTCCTTTTCTCATCCCTTCCATGGTCTGAGCACCATCACTACAAACTGCAATGCAGTTCTCCCACTTTAGCCCATTCTCAGACAGGAAGCTGTCCAGCATTTTGAATAACTCTTCAGTTGTGGCTCTGTCTCTGACATATTTACAAAAAAAGTAGATCCTCACACAGGGAATTTGAAAAATGAAAACGTACATATACAATAAACAAGCAGTCTTTATTGCTGTCTGTTGCTTCATCAAATTGTAAGACAGAACGTTTGTCTTTGAGTTGATCCACCAGCTGTTCTTGTAGATCATTTGCGATGTCCTTTATACGTCTGGCGACAGTGTAGTTGGTCAGCAGGATGGTTTTTAGTTTTGCAGCGCTTGCGTCATCCAGTATGACGGAGACCACGTCAATTGGTGCAGGCAGTATCAGCTCCTCTGCTATGGTGTGAGGTTTTTTTGCACTGAGCAATTTGGTACGCCACCTTATAGGATGCTAACAGTGCTCGCTGGTTGATTGTAACAGCATTCACAAAGCAGGATGATTGCTGATAATATTCAGCACATTTTCTCTGAAAAAACTCCAGGGGCTTATCAGCGTGATTAGGGTGTAATGTATTTAAATGGCCCTTTAATTTGTTAGGCTTCATGCTCTCCGCTGCCAGCGTTTTTAGACATATTAAACACACCGGTCTTTCCTCGTCTCCCACCGTAGTCACTGTGAAGCCAAGTGCTCAAAACGCTTCGTCAAACTTCCTCGTCTTAGCTTTTGGGTGACTTTCATGTGTTACACAATCTCCGTCTGTCACTGCCTTTCTTTTCATCCCCGTTAAATATTTCTCAATGGTGTCTTCCACGTTTAACTGCTCGTACTATTGCAATAAACACTACTACGCCATCAAGCAAATACTCCGAGAGCAATGAGAGCACCACTGCCATCTACTGCAGTGGATGTGCAATTACACTTTATTCTTGTACGGCAAATCATGTTCTTCAGGGTCTCACACGCCACCCCTTGCAACGCGACCCCCCCCCCCCCCCCCACACACACACACATACACACACACACACACACACTATTTGAGAAGTAAATAAAAATAAAAGTGAATAACTCTTGTTTAAACTGTAAACATTTTTGCCCGACTTACATATAACAAAGGCGGCACGGTGGACGACTGGTTAGAGCGTCAGCCTCACAGTTCTGAGGACCCGGGTTCAATCCCCGGCCCCGCCTGTGTGGAGTTTGCATGTTCTCCCCGTGCCTGCGTGGGTTTTCTCCGGCCACTCCGGTTTCCTCCCACATCCCAAAAACATGCATTAATTGGAGACTCTAAATTGCCCGTAGGCATGACTGTGAGTGCGAATGGTTGTTTGTTTCTATGTGCCCTGCGATTGGCTGGCAACCAGTTCAGGGTGTACCCCGCCTCCTGCCCGATGACAGCTGGGATAGGCTCCTGCACGCCCGCGACCCTAGTGAGGAGAAGCGGCTCAGAAAATGGATGGATGGATGGATATATATAACAATATAGAAACTCTTTAACTTACAAAAAAAAATTACAACTTAACGGTTGGTGAAAGGTGGCTTGATGAGGCGTAATATGTCCAAACACCCAAATAGCGCAGAGAAAGATGTTTGATGTAGTTGTTTTTTTCCCTCTTTGCGGGGCTTATCGGAAGTAGGCAGCGCGCACAACCTCGTATAACAGCTGGACGAAACATTAGGAACATCTGAGCTCCAATATGAGAGTTCTTATATGACAATTATGCCATTAAAATGATAATAATCACCTATGTGTACATCTTGGAGACAACACTTTGCATGTAGACTCATTGGACACAACATTAGGTGCACTTGAGACCCAATAATAGAGCTCTTATGTGATAATTCTAACTTAATAGCATATTTTTACATCATGTATTGGCATGTGACTCATTGGACACAATATTAGGTACACCCAAGATCCAATAAAAACCTTTTACCTTAAAACTCAGCCTTTAAATGAATGGTAACATTTTCTACGTCTTGTATTGACATCTGACTCAATGGACACAACATTGGATACACCCGAGATTAAATACATGAACGCTTACCTGAAAATACCGCCTTTGAAAAGGTAACAATATCATATTTTTACATCTCTTATACAACACTGGTCACTGATGGTGTAGTGGTACACTTGCCTGACTTTGGTGCGGGCAGCGTGGGATCAATTCCCACTCAGTGACGGTGTGAATGTGAGTGCAAATGGTTGTCCGTGTCTATATGTACCCTGCGACTGACTGGCGACCAGTTCAGGGTGTAGTCCGCCTTTCACCCGAAGTCAGCTGGGATAGGCTCCAGCGCCCCGCGACCCTAACCAGGATAAGCGGTGTTGACAATGGATGGAATGGATGGTATACAACACTTAGCATGTAGACTCACTGGAAACAAAATTAGGTACACCCAAAATCCATTAGCAAGTTTTTGGGTTTGTTTTTTTAAATCAAGCCTTCACACAGATATTATTATTATTTTTTAAAAGTCTCGTATCGGTATAAGACTTATTTACTACAACATTAGGTACACCCTACATCCAATGAAGAGCTTTCCCTAAAAAGCCTCCCTTTAAAAAGATAACAGCATCATTTTACATCTTGTATTGACATGTGACTCATTAGACCCAACATTAGGTACACCAGAAATCCAATTGAGCTTTTACATGAAAATTCTGCATTTAAAAAGGTAATAATAGCATATTTTTTACATAAATTACACTTAGCATAAATCATATGTGACTGAGAGCTTCACTCCCTCTTTTGGAGGAAAAAAATGTAATATGTTTTTTTTTTTTTTTTTTTTTTTTTTCTTCAATAATCTTAAAATCTTCTTTTGTCGATTCTTCTGCGCTTGTACAGTACGCCGGTATCAGCCTGTAAGGCGGCGCACTGTTGTGATAAGAACGCAGGAAGTGAAAGTTAAGGAGTTCTTTATTATTGAATTATAGCTCTTCAGCGCTGAGGATTTCATGGCGGAATTGTGGCAGCGTACATTTTAGATAAGCGACAGTGTAGAATCGACACTAGGGGAGGTCTATAGGGGTATGTGGTAGCTACGATTAATTCCGACGATTAATAAATGATTATTATTTTTCCCCCCCTCGCTTCCCCCCACATTTTGGTATGATTGGTTTGTGTTTCAGTTGGTAACAATTCCAAGCCCCACAATAAACCATGTGTTTTCACCCGAATGTAAACTGGAAGTAGGTTTGCTTTACATCCTAATGAACACAAATTGGCCGGCACGGTGACCGACTGGTTAGCACATCTGCCTCACAGTTCTGAGGTCCGGGGTTCAATCCCCGGCCCCGCCTGTGTGGAGTTTGCATGTTCTCCCCGTGCCTGCGTGGGTTTTGTCCGGGCACTCCGGTTTAATTGACAACTCTAAATTTCCCGTAGGTGTGAATGTAAGTGTTTTGTTTTATATTATCTGGACAAGCTAGCAAGGCTACAACAACATTTTAATTTGGTGGTGTGCCGTGAAATCTTTTTTAATGTAAAATACGTGCTTTGGTCCTATAAAGGTTGGGTAATCATTGTTCTCAAGTGATAGATAGTAATGAGCGTGTGTGTGTGTGTGTGTGTGTGTGTGTGTGTGTGCGTGCGTGCGTGCGCCTGCCATGTCACTGTGACATGAAAATCATTCATTTTCGTGTGACAACGTTGTGATGTGGAGGTCTTTGAAAGTAATATGTGTGTGTTTGTTCGCACCTTGGTCTGTGCGCTTGTTTTTGTGGTGGCCGCGGTTTGACCCGGAAGCAGATAATTTCTCGTTTCCATTATTTCCTACGGAATAAAACTTGTATTGAAGCGAATTGAATCACAGTGTACAAAACATGACTTCGGATATTGAGTTTAAACATTTTTGCGTGTGTGTGTGTGTTTGCCCAAGCATACTTTTCCACTGTCCATGTGTGTGTATATTTGCATTCTTGTAATTTTTGTGTGTGTGTATTTCTATCTCTACCTTTGAGTGTGTGTGTGTGTGTGTGTGTGTGTGTGTGTGTATGTATGTCACAGTGACATGAAAATGACTCATTTTAGCATGACAAGGTTGCGATGTTGAGGCTGCAAGTCTGGGCAATGTCCTCTAAAGTAATACGTGTTTGTATGTGTGTGTGTGGTCCTGCAGCTGGATGACTCATAGGCCAATCATGTGACTCGTCAATCAACGGCTCCTTGCTTCCTTGCTTCCTTCCTTCCTTCCTTCCACCTTTGTCCCCATCTGTGCCGCTTTTCGATCTTTATGGTCCTATATACACGTTAACAATTAAATACTATTTTGTGCTGAAATAGCAGGAATCCATGAAAAAAATTCACCTTTAATAAAATAATTGCTTTTATTTATGATTTTTTTTTTGGATAGTATAGCAAAACTAGTGGTCATCATCATCATCATGCTGTTACTATGTACACATTGCACGGGCATGTTTTTATTTCACACTGTACATGTTACAATGCTAAAGGTGACATCAACGACAAACACTCATCCAGACACATGGCGTCACCAGGCCTTCCTCCTTGTTGTTGTTTATTTTTTGTTATTTATGTTCACAGTTTTAATGAGAGAAGACAGCCATCTTGAATTCTACACACTTTTATTTTTTTCCATATTTTTTTGTTCTTTTTTTGAAGATGCAAGTAGAAAGACGTGCATGTTGTTGTTTTTTTTGTTTGTTTTGTTTTCTTTTTCTTAAATAGCACAATCCCTGACACTTCCCCCACCCGACTGCAAACTCATCACTGAATTTCTTCAGGAAATGAACAAAAATAATTGGTCGCCCCCCCACCCACCGAACCCACTCCTCTGGCGGTGGTGGCAGGTGACTTCAAGTATATTTTTAAAATGAAACAAAAATAAAGTGATGAACGGGCCCTCGCAGCAATTTTTGCATGGTAAACCTTCAAAATGATCACCCTTTGATGCTATGCTGTGCTCATTTTAGTGTCACCCATGGGCGAATTCCTTGTAGGTGTTCACCCTAAAATGGCTACTTCAAACCAAAAAGGCCAATTTGATGTTTAATTTTTAGCATGGGTTCTTGAGACTTTTTCGTGTGTCCTGTTACAATGCACGTCCACGCAATTTTGTGTCAATTGGTGAAACCAATGTCGGGGGATAATTTTTTTCTAACTTTTTAGGTGGCGCTACCAAGTGAGTTTTGAGGGTGCATGTTGAGAACCCATAAATTTTCACAAGGATAGATGCGCCTTAAAAATTTATAGGTTTTGGGAATTTTGTGGTCCCTCAAAAGCCGATTGTTTCAGGGCTCAATTGAGCGAATTCCCTTGTAGGAATTTGTCTAAATACAAGTCCTGGAATCGGGCCATAATGGCCAACTTCCTTGTCAATTTCAGACATGGGTCCTTGAGACTTTTGTGTCCGTCCTGTTCTGATAGAAATGTCAATTGAATTTCATGTCGATTGGTGAAACAAGTGTCGGGGGCTAATTTTTTCTAACTTTCCAGGGGGCACCACTCAGTCACCTTTAATCAGGACCCATACATTTTTGGTTATCGGGATACATGAGTTCTCAAGCATTTCAAAGTCCCCATGAAACCGATTTATGGGTCGGAGGAATAACAACGAAAACAGAGATTCCACGAAGGCCCTAAAGGTTATGAATACAGAAAAAACACCAAATGAATCATAATGCAAAATAAAATGTCCAAAAATACATCCAATTGGATCACAACAATGATGGCGAAACCTCGGCCCACCAGGTCTGGAAGTGTTTTGTGCTTTGGGGGGGTCCGCGGGGCTTCGTGATGAGACTAGTGTGTGTAAGGCATAAATTCAGGGGAAAAAAAAGCAGGGATGTGTGTTTGTGGCACCTTTTTTTTTTTTTTTTTTTTTTTCCTCTCTTCACCCTTTCCCTCAAATTGTAAAGGCACCAGCACACATCCGATACAACCAAAGGCTCGGTCGTCTTGTTTTGTGTGTATGTAATGTGATGTACAAAGACCTGTTGTAAACATGGTTCCCGTGACGCTGTGTTGTAGAAAACCTGAATGGAGGCGGATGCCCCCCTGTGTTCACAATGTAAACATGGCGGTGTGCAGGGTAACCCCCCCCCGCCCCCCCCACCCCTCCATCCCCCAGCCAGTCTCGTCCCCTCCTCTGACCGAACCTTATCGACAACAACAAAATAAAAAACAAGTTGAGTGGATTAAACAAACCAGAATCTCCATCCTGGACCCTCCAAATGATACATTTTTAGCCTTTTTATAACAACGCCCCCACCCGTGGGTCCCCCCCGAAAAAAAACCCAACCAAACCAGTACTTCAGTACATTCTGCGCTTCATGTAGATCCTCTCGATAAAGTTCTCCAGCTCCTCCTCACTGTCCAGCTGAGGCACCAGGCCATCTTCCTCGTAGTCGTCATGCGGCGTGGCCGGTGGGTAGTAGAAGGGGGGCTGCCTCCCTCTCCGGGGCGGGGCCAGTGGCTTGGGGGGCGGCGGGGGCTGGTAGGTTCGTGGGTGGGGCAGGATATAGTTAGAGATGTAAGGGGCTTCGGGCAGGCGGGTCGCTGGCCTCTGCCTCCACCCCTGTCCCCGGTTCTTGCCCTGACCCCTGTGCCTGCGCTTGGGGCCCTGGGGGTCGAGCTCCTGGGGGCTAAATGGGTGGTCTCGGGCGGGAGAGACCTTGCCGTAGTACTGTGGCTTGGGGTAGGGGAAGTACACTGGGTAGTACGCCCGATATGGCTTTTGGTAGTACGGGTAGGAAGGGAAGGCTAGGAACTGTTTCTGGGGTTTGTACCAGTAGTCGACAGGTGTCTGAGGCTGGTACCAGAAGTCCTGCTTGCGCGACTTGCCTTTGTCCTTCTGCCACTTCTTCATAGACTTGTAGGAGGCTTTGTAGGGGGCTTTGAAGGGAGCTTTCTTGGGGTTTTTGGAGGCCGTGTAGTGGTAGACGGGCAGCCCCAGCAGTGGGGGAGGCACCAGGGGCCTAAAGCGGGGTACCACAGGCAGGGCAGCAACCGCAGGTAGTTGCTGCTGAAGTTCTTTCCGCTTCTTCTTCTTCTCCTCCACGTCGCTGATGATCTCGATGACGTCGTCGGCCGGGAGGTGCAGCTTGCTGCTGATCTCGATGAGCCGGTCGATCATCTGCTGGTCCAGGTCGTCCTCGTCCTGGTCGGGGAGGAGGACCTCCTCAGAGCGCTTGTCCTCGGCAGCGTTGTTGCTCTTCTGCCGCGGCTTGAGGAAGGCCTGCTGCTTGCGGCCCATGTATTGTAGCAGCATGTCGGAGGCTACGTCAGCCAATCGCTGCTCCTCCTCGCGGGCCCGCTCCGCCTCCTCCTGTTGCTGGAGTACCTCCTGCTTCTCGGCCCGGGCCCTCGCCTCTTCTTCCACGCGGGTCAGACTCTCGTCCTCCTCCTCTACCTCTTCCTCCACCTTGCCGCCCTCATCCTCAAAGTCGTCCATGAAGTTGCCACCCTTGACAGGGCCGGCTTGGGTAGCAGAATTCCCCTGCCAGTGAAGCTTCTTTCCGGCTCTGGCCAACTGCGTGTTGTACGCTTTGTAACCCTTCAGGGGTGGCAGGATCTCGTTGTCCTGGAGGCCCAAGTCAATGTTCTGGAAGTAGCCACGGATCTTGCGCTGCAGGGAGCTGTCTTCACCCTGGGGGGGAACAGCGAGGAAGCTTTCAACTGACGCCTTCTCCAGGAGGTCCTCGGCTGAGCGCCCTTGGGCCTGGTCCTCCTCAAAGTCTTGGATAACCTTATCAGCCTCAGACTCCCTCCTTATCTCGTTGGCCTCCACCTGGCTAGAGGATGCCTCCTGGCTCGCATCCATCTCCTGTCTTGCGTCCCCCTCCTGTCTCGTGTCCCCCTGCGTGTCCCCCTCCTCCGTCCGATCCAGAGCCTGCAGGAGGACAACGAGCACCCGCGCCGGATTCAATCCCAGCTCTGGCTGCTTGTCCTGGTCCCGTGACGCGTTGTTGCCACCGCCGTCGTCACCTCGGGGCGCCGGAACGAGCGCAATCTCCTCCGCCACCCCTCCCTCCACCGCCCCTCCGTCCCTGGGTTCCGGCCACGTGGGGGCGGCATCGGCGGCCAGCCACAGAGTGATGGTGAGCAGGACCAATAGGACAAGGCTTGCTGAGGGAGGGGCGTGACGACTGGTCATGACCATGCAGGGCAGACAGGAGTGAGGTGAAGCACCTGCGCGGACGGGTGGGGAGATGGGGTGGAGGGTGGGGGGACAAAACGCAGGCCAGGACAGTTAGACTTCCAATCAAAACATTAAATCTGAATTTATTTTTTTTTTTAAATTTAGTTTCATTTAACTAAAATGACAGAATGAAGGAAAAACAAATAGTACCTCTCGAAAATGAATACCCTTTTTCCTAAATCAGTTGAGCTTGTCACAATGAGGAGGCAATGTTGAAATCTTTTTAAGGGGACAGTCGTTTCCTAACAGAGCCCACACAGAAATGTCCTCAATTTCTCTTCTCTATATATTTCATTTTCATTCTCGGTGCGTTGGATACTTGAAGATTTGCTTCTATTTCGTAGATTCGCCTCTGCTTTGATAATACGTACAATTTAAGACTATTTAACCAACATTTTTCCAAGAGAAGCAATTATTTTGTCTCACGGAATTGGCGCAATGGAGCCCATTTTTTCTCTCTCCATTGCGCCCACGTCCCAGCGCCATTTTTATTTATCGCCGTCAGGTCTGGATTAAGTTGTACAAATTATACATTTGTTTTTTAAACCGAGCAAATGCTCAGTAAAATGCGGGTCTCACCTCCTCTTCCTCCTCACGCGAACCAACAAAGCCGAGAGGAGGTCGTGCGCACCGGCCACCCATCATTTGTCACGAGTGCATGGGAGGGGGGTAAAAAAAATTATTTAAAAAATAAATAAATAAATAAAAAAAGAAAGAAATTGAAATCCTACATAGGTCCCGTGAGTCAAAGCGATGGCGCCACGCAGTGTGGAAGTCATGCGTAAAAAAGATGCGAGGCACGGTCGAGTGACTTCAACCCCCCACGTCCACCCACCTTCCTCTTCCTCCTCCCAAGCAAATGGCAAATTATTTGGATGAACCATTTGAACCCCCCCCCCCCCACACACACACACACACCCCGCCCGCCAACTGTAAAAAAAGAGAGGGAAAAAACACATGCTTGGTCTCCCCCCCCCCCCCCCCGTTTTTTTCTCCGTCTGCGTGCTGTGGAATGCACAACGAACCCCAATTTTTTTTTTTTATCTGCTCCACACAGCAGCACAATTTTCGTCCGATTCCCTTTTGGTAACTCAAGACTATTTATTTCGTGCAACGAAACAATTGCACCCCCCTGTTTCGTATCCCAGCCCCCCCCCCCCACCCCCGATTCCCACCTCTCTACGTCATCAAGGCACGTTAATCGAATTTAAAAGCCGTTACTGTAAAAGAGAAATAAACATTTGTTCTACACGATTTAATTGACTAAATGTCGTGGCTGGGCTGATCAAAAAGAAAAACGAAAAAAAAAATACGCTGGTGTCATTTTGTGTTGGGGAAAAAAAATCAATTTGTCGCAATGTGGCACGTGCCAATGCGGGTTAAAAGTGGGTAATGAAACAAATTTCGTTTGGTTATTATTCATATTTCATTATTATAAAACATTAGGAAACATGAAATACAATGGCTTATTTATAAATTCATTTTCCCCAATTAAATAAAATGTAAATAGGAGATGTGTGGCGATAAAACGCGCACTTGACAAAGAGCGTTAATAATGCCACAAAATGATGAATGAATAAATGGATGAATGAATTTTCTCACCTACCTGGGGTCCCACTATTGTGGGAGGGTGGCGGGTGGGTGGACAATCGTTGTGGGGGGTGGGGGGGTGGTTGGGGGGAGGGAAAAAAAGTCAAAATAAAGCCAAAACGATTAATCTCATCAAGACTTGTGGGTATTTAACACTCTTCTCTTTCTTTATTTGGTTCTTCGTCTTCTCAGCCTATGCGCGACATTTAAGAATATTATTTTAACAAGGTTACACTTTAAAAAAAAAAAAAAAACTATTTTTATGCCACTTTAGCGCGTGCAGCTAATGTATTGTAGTGAATGTTTTCAGCACCACGGCCAGCGCAACTTTATTGTATATACCCTCCGTGGAACCACGTGACTACATCAGAGACCCCCCACCCCCACCCCCACCAGCCGATGTCCTCCTCCCCTTTGCCTTGCTCTATACCCACGCCCAGCAGCACGCTCTGCTGACGTCACGTCCATTGATAAGAACGCTGGTGTGGAGATGGCACCGACGCCCCCTAATGCCCCCCACTCCCTTCACCGACCCACCGCCCCCCCCCCCCACCCCAACTTCCCTTCCCTCCAGCATGAATGAAGGGAAATGGCATGAATGAAATTTTCCTCAATGACGAGAGAGTGAGTGAGGGATGGATGGAGCAGTCATTTTACACGGCTTCCTCTGCACCAGTGTTTAGAGGAAAATTGGGGGGGGGGGGGGGGTGACCTCGTTAACAAGCTATCAATTAGTGCTCCTTTGTGTGTGTGGGGGTTCTGTGCGTGTGCGTGGACGCTCACTTTAAGTGCACTTAAACAGCGTTGTTCGCTTTGCTATCGCCACATCTCCTTCCTTTGTGCTTTTTGAAATTAATACATTATATGAGCTGTTTGGTAATTTCAGGCTGTCCCTGAAGGCAACACTTGACTTTGGATGGACGGATGGATAGAATGAAAATCAGATGTGTGGGGGAAAGCTAAGATTTTGGAATGTCCCTGAAGACAACAGCTGAATTTAGGTAGGTTGGTAGTCAAAATGGGCAAGAGGAACTATTAGGCTATCCCTGAAGGCAACACTTAGATGGATGGATGAAAAGATAGATGGATAGGAAATCAGTTGTGGGAGGAAAGCTATCATTTCGGAATGTAGCCGAAGGCAACACTTGACTATGGATGGTTGGGGGAATGGGCAGAAAATCAGTTGTGGTTGGAAGGCTATAATTTCTGACTGTCCCTGAAGGCAACACCTGACTTCAAGTAGGTAGGTGGGTTGGTTGCTGTCATTTCAGGCTGTGCCTGAAGGCAACACAGAACCTAAGGTACGCAGGTAGTTAGGTGAATAGATCCGTTGTGCAAGGAAAGCTGTGCACAACATTGCAGACACTATTTATTTGATATTTATTTGTGTTGTTTTCAATGTTAAGAATGAAGAATTATTTAAGTGGATATTTTCCATTGTGTACAACCCCAATTCCAAAGAAGTTGGGACGTTGTGTTAAACATAAATAAAAACAGAATACAATGATTTGCAAATCATGTTCTACCTATATTTAATTGAATATACTACAAAGACAAGATATTTAATGGTCAAACTGATAAACTTGATTGTTTTCAGCAAATAATCATTAACTTACAATTTTATGGCTGCAACACGTTCCAAAAAAGCTGGGACAGGGTCATGTTTAACACTGTGCTACATCACCTTTTCTTTAAACAACATTCAATAAATGTTTGGGAACTGAGGACACTAATTGTTGAAGCTTTGTAGGTGGATTCTTTCCAAGTCTTGCTTGATGTACAGCTTCAGCTGTTCAACAGTCCGGGGTCTCCGTTGTCGTATTTTACGCTTCATAATGCGCCACACGTTTTCAATGGGAGACAGGTCTGGACTGCAGGCGGCCAATCTAGTACCCGTACTCTTTTACTACGAAGCCACGCTATTGTAACACGTGCAGAATGTGGTTTGGCATTGTCTTGCTGAAATAAGCAGTGGCGTCCATGAAAAAGACGTTGCTTGGATGGCAGCATATGTTTCTCCAAAACCTGTATGTACCTTTCAGCATTAATGGTGCCTTCACAGATGTGTAAGTTACCCATGCCATTGGCACTAACACAGCCCCATAGCATCACAGATGCTGGTTTTTTAACTTTGCGTCCATAACAGTCCGGATGGTTCTTTTCCTCTTTGGCCCGGAGGACACAACGTCCACAATTTTCAAAAACAATTTGAAATGTGGACTCGTCGGACCACAGAACACTTTTTCACTTTGCATCAGTCCATCTTAGATGAGCTCGGGCCCAGAGAAGCCGGCGGCGTTTCTGGGTGTTGTTGATAAATGGCTTTTGCTTTGCATAGTAGAGTTTCAAGCTGCACTTACGGATGTAGCGGCGAACTGTGTTTACTGACATTGATTTTCTGAAGTGTTCCTGAGCCCATGTGGTGATATTCTTTACACATTGATATCGGTTTTTCATGCAGTGCCGCCTGAGGGATCAAAGGTCACGGGCATTCAATGTTGGTTTTCGGCCTTGCCGCTTACATTCAGTGATTTCTCCAGATTCTCTGAACCTTTTGATGATATTATGGACCGTAGATGATGAAATCCCAAAATTCCTTGCAATTGTACGTTGAGGAACACTGTCCTTAAACTGTTTGACTATTTTCTCACGCACTTGTTCACAAAGAGGTGAACCTCGCCCCATCTTTGCTTGTGAATGACTGAGCAATTCAGGGAAGTTCCTTTTATAGTCAATCATGGCACCCACCTGTTCCCAATTAGCCTGTTCACCTGTGGGATGTTCCAAACAGGTGTTTGATGAGCATTCCTCAACTTTCTCAGTCTTTTTTGCCACTTGTCCCAGCTTTTTTGGAACGTGTTGCAGCCCTAAAATTCTAAGTTAATGATTATTTGCGAAAAACAATAAGGTTTATCAGTTTGAACATTAAATATCTTATCTTTGTAGTGTATTCAATTAAATATAGGTTGAACGTGATTTGCAAATCATTGTATTCTGTTTTCATTTATTAACACAACACAACGTCCCAACTTCAGACGTCCCAACTTCAGACTGTCCCTGAATGCAACACCCAGCTTGGCTGTGATTTGTATTGTTTGAAAATGTTTTTAATTAGTATTGATTCATCCATGAGAGTCATGCAAGCGTACGTCAACAGGTGGGGAAGGAAAGTAGTCTGTTGACTCTGATATGATTGACAAACAACTGTTGCCTGTCAATCATTGTGACGCCTGCCGCCGCCATTTTGTTCGCCTGTTTTCCTTCTGGCTTCATTTATTGATGGGCCGGGCTTTTTTTCCTTTATTTTTTTTTTTATTTTTATTTTTTTTAAGTTCTGTTGTTTGGTGTAGTCAGAGGCCAATTTGATGCACAAAGGCCGACTTGACCAAAAAAGTGCACAGAGACGCCTGCAGACTCCAGCAAATATGTTTTTACTCTTCATTTTCCGTATTGTCAGACCATAGATAGATGTTTGATGATTTCAGACTGTCTCTGAAGGCAGCATTTGATGATGGATGGATGGATGGATGTACAGATAAATGGATGGCTGGTTGTTCGGTTGTAGGGCTGTCACTATCGATTTTTTTTTAGAATAGATTCTCCTATTGGTTATTGATCGAATAATTGAATAAGAATTGCCCCCCCCCCCCCATTATTTATATATATATATATATATATATATATAATATTTTACTACTAACATGCATTTTAAGCTTATTTGTAAGGGATGTACTTCAATTCTTAAACTGAAACTACAGTTGGTACTGAGTGTATGGTATAAATTTGGTGTACAGAATTTGAGACAGCTAAATGCTAAGCATTTCAAACCTATCATGTTATATGTACATTACACATCTAACAGTGTATTAAAAATCCCTTATAAGCATTCCTTTGTCGTTTTTGGGAAAGTTTATCATTAGCTGCGTCCGTCTGTAATAACCATATTTGCGGCGGAACTCTTTTTTTGTTTTTGGTCCTAGCAGAGCTTCGAGGTAGAAGGGCAACACTGGTCTTTGTCTGAATGGATGGATATTTAATTAGCGGCTCAGTTTTGTGAGAAAAAATAAGATTTTCAGAATGTCCAAGAAGGCAACACTCGACAATGGATAGATACATAAATCGATATTTAGTTAGTACAGCTGTGTGAGGGAAGCTATGATTTCAAACAGACCCTTAAGGCATCGCATGACAACCTCTATTTGATTAGATTGCATAGCGAGGGTGGGGGGTGTCATTATTTGCGTGCCGAAATGCTCGATGATGGCAGCGATGACGACGGCGGTGGAGGTGTGCCGCAGGGCCGATGTTGGCTGATATCACAGCCTTGGCATTATCAACTGCCACTCTGCATTAGTCGCCCCCCTGCGCAACACACCCCTCCTCGTCGCCCCCAATCCTGCAACCTGCCACGACATTGACTCACACTCGACCACTGCACAACACCTTGCCGCCTTTCTCTCTCTCTCTCTCTGAAACTAAAATATACCGTTTGCTTAAAAAAAAGAAATAAAAAGGCAACGGTTTGAATTGAAAATGGAGGGAATATTTGAACGCATCTCAGAAGGCTCCTCAAAATACTGGATAATGACCTCGTAAATATGGCCAACAAAGGGTTCATCATTCTCTCTCGCTCGCACTCTCTCACTTGCCGTCTGTGTCCAGAGTTAATTAAACGGAACAAAAGGCCATTCACGTGCAGCCTCGCAGGCTCTTAGCCTCCGTTTAATAGATGATGCTCTAGAGTCGAAAGTTTCTCGGTCGAAAGGTTTTGAGCCGTGCCCCTGACTTACGTGCCATGCTCACGCCGTGCCACGGGTGTTGGGGTGGCTGGTATCGGGAAAAAAGTGTGTCGCAGGTAGGCCTAGAAATAAGACAAAAATATGATTTTGAATGAAGGAATCTTTTTCCCTTTGCTCATCAAAGAAGTAAATGACTTTTTAAACTTTTTATTTTTCCCGACTGGGATTTGCTTTATTTCTCGTAATACCGAAGAGGCTTTAAGGTTTTCACTGTTCTGCATCTAGAGGGCCACCACGGCTGATTTTTCTTCTGGCCAACAAACAAAAAGTACTTATTTAATTTTACACTCGATGAGTGGGCAGGACCTGCAGTCACCCCACAAATTGTATGCAAACAATAAAAAGTACATTTTCAATAACCATTGCACCATTTAAGTACAGTGCTACCTTGACTTAGAACTTGGAACTTAAAACTTGAAACTTATGAGTTTTTAAGTTACGAGCTGTTGCTTAGTCTTTTTTTTTAATTTATTTTTTTTGCAAGCCAAAATGTAGTTACGATGGAGCTTCAGATACTTTGCTGCTCAAGTGAAAAGAAAATGGAGCAATTGAGGCACTGTAATGCCATTGCATGCACTTTCAACTGTTTATTGAATTATTAAACACACAAATACTAAATTAAAACACTCACAAAGACCTGCTGTAGGCCACAACTCACAGCCATATGCTCACATGCAAACTAATGGGCCAAGTTGGGCCAATCCAACTTCAGCTCCTGTTACTCACTAGGCCACGCCCCTTCAAGGCACACATACTGTAAAACATGACTGTTTATTTCGATACATTCTATTTTATTGTTTAATTTTGGTTTTATACACCACAGTGCCATTTTCTCCTTTATTAAAAACAACAAAAAAAGTTGTGATTTTTTTTTGGGGGGGGGCTGGAAAAGATTAATGGCATTTCAATTAATTTCAATGGGGAAAATTGATTTGATACATGGGTAAATTGCAAGCTTAGTGACGGAATGAATTAAACCACTGTATTATATGTTTGTGCTTATAAAACGTCCCTGCTAATGCGTACAATGCCGACACTGCAATTTACTCACTTACGCTTTTTCAGTACACGGAAATGACAATGAATGGTGTTGAAAAAAATATTTGTGCTATTACTGTTCATAATGACATCGCCAACTAGTAGCTTGGCATGCACATTACTCTGTTGTTTTTCAGTTCTGCATGAATAACAACAAATCACATGACAGTTTTCAAAGTTAAAACTGCTGTTTTACTGAAATAAATGTGATGTTAACTTAGCCTAAGAGGGTATACGTGAATGGCCTTTTTGTTTCCTTGAATTACCTCCCTCTTCTTTTGTGGAAACAGAGGCGTGTGGGCGAGGGCGCTCAAGTAGGAGGAGATGCTTTGAGAATGATGAACCCGTACGCTGGTGGCGGCTGTCTGTTTCTTTCTTTCTTTTTCTTTCTTTCTTTTTGTCTGCGCTAATGCGGCTACTGGGCACGCAACACCTCCAAGTGATAAAGTAGAGCTGGGCGATTAGCATACGCTATTCCCACCCACCCACGCCGCCACACTCCGGCAAGGCTGAAAATGGCCGAGTAATTGCATCGTAAGGTTCCCGCAACACAATGGATCCCCGGGAACGTGGCGGTGTGTGCGGGAACTGTGTGCCCACGCTGTAATCTTCCGCCATCCTGCACCTTTTTAATAATAATATCCATAATGGTTCACACTGTGTTTCTTTTTCTATAAAAAATATTCTCGTTTGCACGCCAAAAGAACGGGTTATGCAATATATACATGTATAATACATTATGCATAAAGGACATATACAGTGTACATGCTGTATTTATGTATACAGGAAGTTGCATACAAACCAGAAAGTTGTACAAACGCACACCAGAAATGTACACACAAATTAGGAAGTTTGCAAACACACCATAAAATTCATAGGAAGTTTTGTTAAAAAAACAAAACAAAAACAAGAAAATGTATACAGCCAAATCAGGAAGTTGCACAGAAATGGACCTGGAAGTTGTACACAAACATGCCAGGAACCTGTCCACAAACAAACCAGAAAGTTGTACCAAGACAACCAAATAAGTTTGCTCACAAAAGAAAAAAACAGTACGTCGCACACAAACAAACACAGGAGAAGTATATAGACAAACCAGCAAGTTATGCACAAACAAACCAGGGAGTTGCATTAAAACAGGAAATTGTATACAACCAAATCAGGAAGTTGCACACAAACGGACCTAAAAGTTATAAAATGGTAAATGGACTGCACTTATATAGCGCTATATCTCCACCATCACAGTGTCGAAAGCGCTTTACAAAGCCACACATTCACACAAAAATACCAGGAAGTAGGTAGATAAGGCGCACACAACCCAGCAAGTTTGCTCACAAACAAAACAGAACTTTTGCCACAAACTAGGAATCTTGCGTACAAACATCATAGGAAGTTGCATACAAAAACTGGAACATTTATACAAAATAACAGGAAGTTGAATTTTTAAAAAAAATGTATACAACCAAATTGGGAAGTTTCACACAAATGGACTCTGAAGTTGTATACAGACTAACCAGGAAGTCACGCACAAACAACCCAGCAAGTTAAATACAGAAAACCAGTAAGTTAAACACAAACAAAACAGGAATTTGGTCCCAAACAACCCAGAAAGTTGTACACCAAAATAACAAGATGCACACCAAGAAAGCTTCGTTAGCATTTAGCAGTGGCTAATGTGTTGCCTGAAGGGTCCACTTAAAGGTGTACATAGAGTGCGGCGTGCGGCGCAATGTGCTGCTTTATAGACTGTGAGCGACCCATAATGAAAAATCCATAGTGCTTCAAACATGATGAATATGAATCCATAAAGCAGTCAAAACCGTCCAAGAATGAACCGCGAACACCCATCCATCGCCACCCGGGAGAAATATGCCATCCCGGTGATCGACTCGTTGTCAGCCGGACCCGTGAAATTATTTACCCTCCCCTCGCTGTCCCTGAAAATGAGCTGGAGGAGGCAACCGTAGAAAGAGGGTTGGCGGGGGGTGCGATTGTGACTGATGGCGGCGGTCCTGGGGCAGGCGCCGAATTTGAGGTTGATGAGGCGTCTCATACGGGGCGCGTGAAGACATCGGCGCCCGCCATCAATCTCCACGCCGCGCATCAGTAAGCACTGCAGCCAACGCCAAGGCGAAACCAGCCCGCACCGCAGCCAAAGAGCCAGAATGGAACTTTTTCACTGGCCATCAAGCACAAGGCTTGATTTGTTTTCCAACTTCCTGCTGGTTTCAGAGCAACATTTTGTTTAACTCTCTGTTTGTTTTTGATCATCTTCATTGTTGTCGCATACAACTTCCTTGTTTGTTTCAGAACAAATTCTTTATTCACGCCCAACTTGCTTGGTTGTTTGTGTGCAACTTCCTGGTTTGTTGGTGGAAAACATATTGGGTTGTTTGTAAATAGTTATTTACAGTGGGTATGGAAAGTATTCAGACCCCCTTAAATTGTTCACGCTTTTTTTATATTGCAGACATTTGCTAAAATCATTTAAGTTACTTTTTTCCTTATTAATGTACACACAGCACCCCATATTGAAAAGAAAAGCTGAAATATCACACAGCCATAAGTATTCAGACCCTTTGCTCAGTATTTAGTAGAAGCACCCTTTTGAGCTAATACAGCCATGAGTCTTTTTGGGAAGTTTTTCACACCTGGATTTGGGGATCCTCTGCCATTCCTCCTTGCAGATCCTCTCCAGTTCTGTCAGGTTGGATGGTGAAAGTTGGTGGATAGCCATTTTCAGGTCTTCCCAGAGATGCTCAATTGGGTTTAAGTCGGGGCTCTGGCTGGGCCATTCACAAACAGTCAGTCGGAGTAGTTCTGAAGCCACTCCTTCTGTATTTTAGTTGTGTGCTTTGGGTCATTGTCTTTTTTTGAAGGTGAACCTTTGGCCCAGTCTGAGATTCTGAGCACTCTGGAGAAGGTTTTCGTCCAGGATATCCCTGTACTTGGCCGGATTCATCTTTCCTTCGATTGCAACAAGTCGTCCTGTTCCTGCTACTGACAAACACACCCACAGCATGATGCTGCCACTATCATGCTTCACTGTTGGGACTGTGTTGGACAGGTGATGAGCAGTGCCTGGTTTTCTCCACACATGCCACGTAGAATTAAGGCCAACAATTTCTATCTTCGTCTCATCAGACCAGAGAATCTTATTTCTCACCATCTTGGAGTCCTTCAAGTGTTTTTGGGCAAACTCCATGTGGGCCTTCATGTGTCTTACACTGAGGCGAGGCTTCCGTCGAGCCACTCTGCCATAAAGCTCCGACTGGTGGAGGGCTGCAGTGATGGTTGACTTTCTATTACTTTCTCCCATCTCCCGACTGCATCTCTGGAGCTCAGCCACAGTGATCCAAAGATCACTGTGGCTGAGCTTCTTTACCGCTCTCACCAAGGCTCTTCTCCCCCAATTGCTCAGTTCGACCGGACGGCCAGCTCTAGGAAGGGTTCTGATCGTCCCAAACGTCTTCCATTTCAGGATTATGGAGACCCCTGTGCTCTTAGGAACCTTAAGTGCAGCACAATTTTTTTTTTTAACCTTCGGCAGATCTGTGCCTTGCCACAATTCTGTCTCTGAGCTCTTCAGGCAGTTCCTTTGACCTCAGGATTCTCATTTGCTCTGACATGCACTGTGAGCTGTAAGGTCTTATATAGACAGGGGTGTGGCTTTCCTAATCAAGTCCAATCAGTATAATCAAACACAGCTGGACTCCAATGAAGGTGTAGAACCATTTTAAGGATGATCAGAAGAAATGGACAGCACCCGAGTTAAATATGAGTGTCACAGCAAAGGGTCTGAATACTTATGGCTGTGTGATATTTCACTTTTTCTTTTTTAATAAATCAGCAAAAATGTCAACAATTACGTCAATATGGGGTGCTGTGTGTACATTAATGAGGAAAAAAAGGAACTTAAATAATTTTAACCAATGGCTGCAATATAACAAAGAGTGAAAGATTTAAGGGAGTCTGAAAACTTTCCGTACCCACTGTATTAGTGGAAAACGTGTTCATCTTCAACTTCCTCGGTTGTCTGTGACCAACTTCCTGGGTTGTTTCTGCACAATTTCTTGGTTTGTTTGTGGAAAACTTCCTGGGTTGTTCGTGAAGAAGTTATTTGTTTGTGGAAAACCTTCCTGGGTTGTTTGTGAACGAATACTTTGCTCGTCTTCAACTTTCTGGGTTGTTTGTGACCAACTTGCTGGGTTGTTTCTGCACAACATCCTGGTTTGTTTGTGCCAATTTTTTTCGGTTGCTTGTATATAAGTTATTTGTTTGTGTTGTTTGTATACTAGTTTTTGCGGAAATCTTATTGGGTTGTTTGTGTCCTATATTTTGTGGAAAAAAACATGTTTTGTCTGTGTGCTTCCTGGTTTGTCAACAACTTTCTGGTTTGTTTGTGACAAAAAAGTCTTGGGTTGTTTGTTTGAGAAGAAAAAAAAAGTTATTTGTGTGCAACTTCCTGGGTTGTTTTTCTGTAACTTCCTCGGTTGTTTACAAAAAGGTCAGGTATGACCTTGTTTGTTTGTTAGCTATTTTTTGTGGGAAAACCTGTGCTGTTTTGGTGGAGCTTCCTGATTTGTTTGTGTACAACTTCTTGGTTTGTTTGTATGCAAACTCCTGTTTTACCAATAACTAACTTCCATTTTTCTTAACTTATTTTTTTTATTAGCATTTTTTTTGTCATACAACTTCTTTGTTTGTTACCGCAAAACTTCCTGGAATGTTTCTATACAATTTCCCAGTTTGTTTGTGTGCAACTTCTGGGTTGAACTCAGCAAACATATTGCAACCTAAAGCAAAAACCTCAAATTTACAACCAGTTTTCTTTAACTTTTAGTAACAGGAGAAGTGTTTACAAAAAGCACTTATCCTTTTTGTCTTCCGTAAACTATTCGGTATGCTAAGCTATGCTGCTTTTAGCTGTTGTGAAATGCCAACTCATGCATTTGCATGCATTTATTACTGCTTGAACAAGCTGTATAATTGAATACATAATACTAGGCATTTATTTTTGTGCCCGCCGGGCAATGTTTTTCTTCTATCCCTTGGAATAACAATAATAACAATAGGTTTTTGTGAAAAGAAGTCTGAGGGCAACTTCTTTTTTTATTTGATTTAAAAAGCATTTTAGATGCATGCATTTGTGACGCAGAGCTTGTTATTCTCAGCCTGAGGTCGGCGAGCAGCTTTTAGCAATCTGCATGAATGTGGCGAGTACAAAAATAGAAACAGATAAATAACAACTCATAAGGTCGTCATGACTTTAAAAAAATAAATAAATGCTGCCTTTACAAAGTTGAGGCTGTGATGCATCAATTTAACAATGTTTAGTAGTGTTACTGACAAATTTAATTACATTTTAAATAAATTATATAAAATTTAATTACAAATCTAATAAAATTTCCTAGAATTACAAAAGTACAGGTACTAAAAACAAAATGAAATTAAATCGAATAAAAAAATTGCATGTAGATTACATTTAATTACATAACACTGCATACAACAACATAAAATTAAATAAAAGTAAGTTAAATGTAATCAATTTGCATTAAAAGTAATAACATTAATTCCATTCTAAGTGAATTAGTTTTAATTAGATTGAATATAAGTAAATACAATAACAAAATGAAATTACATCAACAAAATTTAAATAATCGTAATAAAGAAAATAATAAAAAATAATAAAATTCATAGTAAAAAAAAATAAAACCAATTTAATTGCATTTAACCAGATGTGATCAAATTACATCAAATTAAATATATTAAATATGAAATAAAATTACATTAAATAAAATGTTATGAAATTTCATGAAATTAAATTGCATTGAATGCTTTTGAATCAAATACAATTCCATAAAACGTAATGTCATTAAATGCAATGAAATAAAATTGTATGTTCTTAATTTAAATGTTATTAAATCAAATTAAATCTCATGAAATAAAAGAAATGAAAATGTATAATACAATCACATTAATTCTGACAGGTATTTCCAAATTTTCAACCCCTTTTATGTACAGTGTCCTGACCCTGATGCTTCCTCACAAGGCGAAAAATTATGTGGGAAGGCGCTATAGTATGAACTTGTGCAATGTCACGGCAACCATATTAAAAGCACACACGCGCGCGCACACACACACACACACACACAAACGCACACATACGGTATTATATACAATATGTCTTATATAGTAGGAGATGACATAGCTTGGAGAGCCTGAGGCGAGGGAGCTGAGCGAGTCCTCGTGGTTGCACTGAAGTGTTATCGGTTATCAGTGCCGCAGCCCGACTGGCAGGGAAGTCATTTGGAACGCCCTAATGCGCCCGCGTGACTCATCACCAACACCTACGGTGCCAAAAAACCTCAGATTGTGTGTGCGTGTGTGTGTGTGTGTGTGTGCGTGTGCGTGGGTGGGTGGGTTTTGGGTTCAGTTGTATCATATAGGGATGATCCATTGAAATGTCTCCCATCCAATGTTTGCTTTTAATATCGCAAAGACATAAACAGGTAATTCTTCCCTTGGGAGACAATGGGAAAATAATTAACTCATCTGTATAGATAGAGTACCTGCTTCCTATTGGGTCTCATTTGGGCCAGTTTCCGAGTAGGAGTTCCTCAAAGAGCAAATCCTGGAATTTGCCCTAAAATGGCTGCTTCAAACCAAAAGGGCTGACTTCTTGTTCAATTTCGAGCATGGGCCCTTGAGACTTTTTCATGCATCCTGTTATGATTAGAGGTGTCCACCAAATTTTGTGTTGATCGGTGAAACCGCTACGTCTTTTCATAAACCTCAAAGACACTTTAATGCACATATTCTTATAGTCATCAAAGACAATTTCAGCTGTACCTTTTTGTAAACATCAAAAACATTTTCAAGTATTCCACAAACGTAATGTACACGCTTACGTAAAACAATTCAATGCTTTCATGGACATCTATAAATAAGATGTCAAACACCAAAGACAAATTAGATTTTTCGACAAAGCTAACGTACGTATTTTTGGAAACCTCGGACACAATGAAATAGATGATTTCAAAACCATTTACAACATACCTGTTTTTGTTATTAAACGTCAAAGACAATTTTGAATCTTCTGCGAACCTCTTGTATTTGTTTTTGTAAACCTTGAAAAAATGTAGTGTAGGTATCCTAATTGTTATCAAAGATGTTTTGCAACATATGTTTTTTCTTAAACATCAGACAATTGTGATGAACCTAACATGTTTTCATCAACCTCAAAGACTATTTAATGTCTGTATTTTTGTAGACGTCGAAGACCATTTATAACATACGTGTTTTTGTTACTCCTCTATGACCCTTGTGTGTTTTCATAAACCTCAAAACAATGAAACATACGTGTTTTGATCGAAGTCAAAGGTGATTTAGAATATACTCCTTTTTAATAATTATCTATCTCGCGATCTATAAAACAAACATTTGTTTTCATCAACCTCTAAGACAATTTTACACGTGTTTTCGCCGACTTCAAAGGCGATTTACAACATATCAGTTTTTGTTAACATCAAAGACAATTTCGATTCATCAGCCGACCGAACGTAAGTGTTTTCGGAAACCTCAAAGACAGTCACTGTGAGTTAAAGTTGACCTTGTAAAAAAAAAAAAACAACAACAACAATAGGAGCTTTTATGCCATCCGCTCCTTTCAAACAGATAGCGCACGGGGGAATTTTCCCATTTCCTTTATCTGTCACTTGGCGCGGCGCTCAGGCAGCCGCCGGTGTGTTTGCCGTATGTAAGTGCACGTTCTAAACGGGCCTCTGGTCTCCGCTATCGTTTTCACGCTTAGCCTCGGCGCCCCCCGTTCCTCCTCCATTATGGCGGCGTCCGCTCATTCTTATTTGCCTCCCTATCGTGCCGCTGTGTATTCCATTTATTCCATTTCCAGCAGCAGATGCTCTTATCGCAGCGCGTCTGCTGTGGCGGGGCTCGTGCCGCCGCAATAGTGTCATTTCTAATAATTTCCCCCGTTCACATATGGTTGAAACAGGAAATTTCAACATGTTTGCGGCAGAGAACCCAAGTCACTGACCTTATTCAAACGTTATGGGGTTGTTGGACCACGTGAGGGCAAGAATCCTATTGATTTGGTATAATTCGGTTTTAGGTTGATTGATGTAGTCATATGTAGTGCCTTGAGATACAAGTGACCCACCATATGGGGAAAAAAAAAAAAAAAGTGCTGCTGGTTCCTGAGTGCCGCTAAGAGCTTCCACCACTGGAAACGGAATACATTATATTCATCCATCCATCCATTTTCTACCACTTATCCGAGGTCGGGTTGCGGGGGCAGTAGCTTTAGCAGGGACGCCCAGAGTTCCCTCTCCCCAGCCACTTCCTCCAGCTCTTCCGAGGGGATCCCGAGGCTTTCCCAGGCAAGCCGAGAGACGTAGTCTCTCCAGGGTGTCCTGGGTCATCCCTGGGGTCTCCTCCTGGTGGGACGTGCCCGGAACACCTCACCAGGGAGGCGTCTGGGAGGCATCCTAAACAGATGCCCCAGCCACCTCATCTGGCTCCTCTCGATGTGGAGGAGGAGCGGCTCTACTCTGAGATCCTCCCGGTTGACCGAGATTCTCACCCTACCTCTAAAGGAGAGCCCGGACACCCTGCGGAGGAAACTCATTTCGGCCGCTTGTATCCGGGATCTTGTTCTTTCGGTCACGACCCACAGCTCGGGACCATAAGTGAGGGTAGGAACGTAGATCGACCGGTAAATCGAGAGCTTCTTTACCACAACGGACCGATACAAAGTACGCATCACTGCAGACGCTGCACCGATCCGCCTGTCGATCTCCTGTTCCATTCCTCCCTCACTTGTGAACAAGACCCCAAGATACTTGAACTCCTCCACTTGGGGCAGGATCTCATCCCCGACCCGGAGAGGGCACGCCACCCTTTTCCGACTGAGGACCATGGTCTCAGATTCGGAGGTGCTGATTCTCATCCCAGCCGCTTCACACTCTGCTGCGAACCGCTTCAGTGAGAATTGGAGATCACGGCTTGATGAAGCGAACAGAACCACATCATCTGCAAAAAGCAGAGATGCAATTCTGAGGCCACCGAACCGGACCCCCTCTCCGCCTCGGCTGTGCCTAGAAATTCTGTCCATAAAAGTTATGAACAGAATTGGTGACAAAGGGAAGCCTTGGTGGAGTCCAACCCTCACCGCAAACGAGTCCGACTTACTGCCGGCAATGCGGACAAAACTCTGACACCGGCTGTACAGGAACCGAACAGCCCATATCAGGGGGTTCGGTACCCCATGCTCCCGAAGCACCCCCCACAGGACTCCCCGAGGGACACGGTCGAACTCCTTCTCCAAGTCCACAAAACACATGTAGACTGGTTGGCCAAACTCCCATGCACCCTCGAGGACCTTGCCGAGGGTGTAGAGCTGTCCCACTGCTCCACGGCCAGGACGAAAACCACACTGCTCCTCCTCAATCTGAGATTGAACTTCCCGACGGACCCTCCTCTCCAGCACCCCTGAATAGACCTGACCAGGGAGGCTGAGGAGTGTGATCCCCCTGTAGTTGGAAGACACCCTCGGGCACCCTTTCTTTAAAAGCCCACCCCAGTCTACCATTCCAGAGGCACTGTCCCCGATGTCCACGCGATGTTGCACAGGCGTGTCAATCAGGACAGCCCCACAACATCCAGAGACTTTAGGAACTCCGGGCGAATCTCATCCTCATCCGGGGCCTTGCCACCGAAGAGCTTTTTAACCACCTCGGTGACCTCAACCCCAGAGATAGGAGAGCCCACCTCAGAGAACCCAGACTCTGCTTCCTCATGGGAAGGTGTTTCGGTGGAGTTGAGGAGGTCTTCGAAGTATCCTCCCCACTGACTCACAACGTCCCGAGTCGAGGTCAGCAGCGCCCCATCTCCACTATTCACAGTGTTGGTGGTGCACTGCTTTCCCCTCCTGAGACGCCGGATGGTGGACCAGAATTTCCTCGAAGCCGTCAGGAAGTATTTTTCCATGGCCTCACTGAACTCCTCCCATGCCCGAGTTTTTGCTTCAGCGACCACCGAAGCCGCATTCCGCTTGGCCAGGCGGTACCTATCAGTTGCCTCCGGAGTCCCACAGGCCAAAAAGGCTCGATTAGGACTCCTTCTTCAGCCTGACGGCATCCCTCACCGTTGGTGTCCACCAACGGGTTCGGGGATTGCCGCCTCGACAGGCACCGACTACATTACGGCCACAGCTCCGGTCGGCCGCCTCGGCAATAGAGGCGCGGAACGTGGTCCACTCGGACTCAATGTCCCCCGCCTTCCCCGAGACATGGGTCAAGTTCTGCCAGAGGTAGAAGTTGAAACTTCTTCTGACGGGATTCTGCCAGACGTTCCCAGCAGACCCTCACAATAAGTTTGGGTCTGCCAGGTAGGACCGGCCTCTTCCCACACCGTCGGAGCCAACTCACCACCAGGTGGTGATCAGTTAACAGCTCCGCCCCTCTCTTCACCCGGGTGTCCAAAACATGCGGCTGCAAGTCCGATGAAACGACCACAAAGTCGATCATCGAACTGCGACCTCGGTTGTCCTAGTGCCAAGTGCACTTGTGGACACCTTTATGCTTGAACATGGTGTTCCTTATGGACAATCTGTGATCAGCACATAACTCCAATAACAGAACACCGCTCGGGTTCTGATCGGGTGGCCGTTCCTCCCAATCATTGCCACGTGAACATTGAAGTCCCCCAGCAGAACGATGGAGTCCCCAGCGGGAGCGCTCTCCAGCACCCCTTCCAAGGACTCCAGAAAGGGTGGGTACTCTGAACTGCTGTTTGGTGCATAGGCACAAACAACAGTCAGGACCCGTCCCCCCACCCGAAGGCGGAGGGAGGCTACCCTCTCGTCCACCGGGGTGAACACCAACGGACAGGCGCTGAGTAAGGGGGCAATAAGTATACCCACACCTGCTCGGCGCCTCTCACTGTGGGTAACTCTAGAGTGGAAGAGAGTTCAACCTCTCTCTCGAGTGGACTGGTACCAGAACCCAAGCTATGTGTGGAGGCGAGCCCGACTATATCTAGTCGGAACTTCTTGACCTCACACACCAGCTCGGGCTCCTTCCCTGCCAGGGAGGTGACATTCCACGTACCTAGAGCCAGCTTCTGTAGCCGGGGATCGGATTGCCAAGGTCCCCGCCTTCGGCCACCGCCCAGCTCACACTGCAGCCGACCCCTATGGCCCCTCCCACAGGGGGTGAGGCCATGGGAAGGGTGACCCACGTCACCCTTTCGGGCTGTGCCCGGCCACCAGGCGCTCACCTTCGAGCCCCACCTCCAGGCCTGGCTCCAGAGGGGGGCCCCGGTGAACCGCGTCCGGGCAAGGGAAAATGTCTTCCTGAATTGTTTGTCATCATAGGGGCTTTTGGAGCTGTGCTTTGTCTGGTCCCTCACCTAGGACCTGTTTGCCATGGGTCACCCTGCCAGGGGCATAAAGCCCCAGACAACTTAACTCCCAGGATCATTGGGACATACAAACCCCCTCCACCACGATAAGGTGACAGCTCAAGGAAGGGGGAATACAGTATAAGGACTACAAAAAAAAAAAAGCAAAAACACAATTTTCAGCTGATCTTCTTAAAACTTTCCTGGATTTTTGGCTGAGGTCAGAACAAGACTGCGATTGATTATGGATTTATTTCTGTGTTAAGTTGCATGAGGTAGCTGGGTCATGTTCGGGCATGTTTTTGATGCCTCAACTGTTGACATCAACACTCGTGCATACAGAAGACATTCTCTTGTGACTAGATGCTCTCTGTACTCACTCATTTGCACCTTTTACATGAAGACTCACATATTTAGATAAAAACTGCTTACGAATAGCTACCCATTTTACTGGACAACTATAGATATCGATACTAATACATGGGGAAAAAAAAAAAAGCTTTAAAACTTTTACTGATGCTCCTGCAGAATCCAATACAAAATAAAGTCAGTGTAATGACCCTTAACCACAGTGGGGTGGGTGCGGGTTGGGGGCTGGGCAGTCCAAATTTGAATAAAAGTCAATACATCCCTCATTGAAGGTGTTGCCATGGTAACAAAGTGAGAGAAAAATAAAAACCCCTAATAGCTACTTTCACACCTGAACGTTTGCAGCCGAGCCAAATTCACATAATGACACACGCACACACACAAAAGGCTAATGGTACGAGCGAGGGGGGGCTTACAGAGCGAGGAGATGATGGCTCATAAGACATTTGGGTGGAGGCGGGGACCGCTCGGGTTGCTGATTGTGCGCCACGGGTGACTGCAAACACAAATGATGGACGCAGCTTCGCTCCGCTTGGTGTCTGAAAGCTCACAAAAGTAACAACAACAACACAAGGACAAGCTGGAAAGAATGACAATTTATTGCGATATGTGCCGGTTTTTCGGTAATTAATTTATTAATGGGAATGGGGAGGGAATAGGCTTGTTTTGTTTTTACAATTTTAAATATTTCTACATCCATTTTTGGTTTGGATTTTTTGTTATAACTTTTTGGTATTTGTTTTTAATTGTTAGAGGAAGAGAGGGAGAGAGCGAGAGAGAGAGATTGTGATATGTGTCTGTTTTGTATTTCTTTTATTAATGGGGGATATAATAAAATTTTTAGATAGTTTTTAAAAAAATAATTTTACGAATGAAAAAAACAATTTATTTTGTTTTCTTCATATGTACAAATTGTCATTGTTTTATGAATTGAAAAAATATAGATTTTTTTGACAATATTCTGTGATGTATCTCTTTTTTTTGTTGCCTTATTTGTTTTATTAATAGAAAAAAATAGCCGCCAGCGCACACCACTGAAAAGTCTCAACATCTCAACTAGCCAAAATTGGCCCGGAAGTCAGCCATTTTGGTTGGAATCGGCCATTTTAGGCTTTTTTTTTTTCCCCCCCTACGGCGGTCCTTCAAAAGTTCTCCCCTCTTTTTTTTCCCACTCTATGGCTGATGTGTTCTCTGTAGCAGAGAGGTTGTGATCGGACACATCCTCTCTTGTTCCCCCCCCCCCCCCCCTTCCAATCCGTCTCCCGTGGCAACCACCAAGCCGATTCCTCAAGCGTCTCTCATTGTGGCGTCTCTTGATTGTGTCGTCGTTCAGCCAAGACAATGTGCTTTGTGGCTATCGGCTGGGATTATACACAGCTCCTCTCCGCTGTGTGAGTATGCGTGTGCGTGTTGCCTACAGGTGACTCATCGTACTGCAGATGACCACAATGTGCTGCTGCTGCTGTTTGAGCATTCCAAGCTCACATTTCTGTACCTCCTCCTATTCTTTCTATTCCTCTTGTACACGACACACTTTTCTTATGCTGCTTTTCGCAACACTCTGTTACTTGGTAACAGAGTGTGTATCACTCACACGCGCATACATTAGCGTTTTCCTCATGTGGATTATAAAAAGATTAACACGCAATAAAAGGTGATGCAACAAACACAACAATGGAAAGACAATAACACACACACACACACACACACGCTCTAGTACCAATTCCGTCCACATGAAGATAAAAAAAACAAGTAACACATATAAACAAAGCCTTTTCCCACTGTGGGCAATCCAAAATGTCCAGATTTTGACAAAAGATAAGAACACAAATACATCCCACAGATTCATGTTCTGATACCTAGACAATCCTAAATGTCCACACTAAGATAGAAAGACAAGAACGTAGACGCACAATGGGGTCCATCCAAGGCATTTACCTTGCGCCACACAAAGATAGGAAGACAAATACACACGTAGTAGTTCACGTTTTTCCATGGAACGATAGAAAGACAGGCACATACACAGACACACACACACACACACACACACACACACACACACACAACGTGGACCATCAAAAAAATTTCCATATTGCACCACACAAAAATAGAAAGACAAAAGATACACACAAGGGAAGGGGTGTGGTGACATTGATGATGATGATTAGGGTGATAATAGGTTTGTGGCGCGTGACGTGAGAACGTGAAGTGTTCTCAAAGGACACCCAGGCCGATTTACAATGTTCTCATTCATTAAGCGATGTATTGTTGTCGTCCCCCCCCCCCCATTCTTGAATGTCAGTGCACGGTGAGCTCATGAGTGGGGGGAAAAATAATTGTGTGTTGCGTAAGTGTGAGGCCACACGTTAAAAAAAACGGTGGGTGGGGGGATATGTTGTTTATTTTTAATGTTGTTATTTATACACTGAAATAAATGAAATAATCCTGTGGATAAATAATCCTTTTAGGTGACACTTTTCACTGTCATCGATGTAATAAATAGATCAGGCTAATCTCACGCTTGCACGCACACGCACATTTCCATGGTAAGTAGCCCCGAGCCTCTCTCGGGGGGACTGAGGGGCCCCGCGGGTGACGGCGGTCTCACAAGAGTCCCAGTTGTCCCATTGAAGAGATCATTAGGTTGGTTAGTGTAATCCACAACAAGCCCCCCGAGTGTGTGTGTGTGTGTGTGTGTGTGTGTAAATATATATATATATATATATATATATATATATATATATATGTATATATATGTGAGTTTGTGCGTCCAGGCGTTAAGCAGCTGTTCAATGGACTCACAGGGTCCGCCGGGGTGTGTGCGGACATAAGCTTTCTTGCCGCGATCTGAGGGTCTTGTTTAGCCGCAGCTGGGATTTGAACCCTCCCTGGGGGTCCGCCTGATACGTCATGATAGCGCACTTGAATGACACAGGAAATTGGTGTTAAATTGCTCGGCCACCCACACAAAAAAAAAAATCAATGCATTAATTTGGGGGGAAAAAAGAAACATTTTGCAACGTACAGGAAATATTTATGTCTGCCGTAGCTTTCATTGTGTTGATACAACTGTAAACTAAGAATATATTATATTTTATAACCTTTTTCTTCTGCAGGGGTTTTTGTGTTGCATCCCAAAAACGCAAAAAAAAAAAAAGGTTTTGTTGTTTCTCTTTTTATCATCAGAACAACCCTCCACCCCCAAAAACACATCAGAAAAACCAAAGCCATTTTTGGTTCTCATTTTACCTGAAAAACAAAGCAAACTGCCTTTTCCTTTTTCTTGTACAAAAAATGTAAGAAAAGTCATGTTTGAATTATTTTGCAAAAAAACAAAGATCATTGTCTGTTCTTTTATCTGAGAAACAACACAGCCGTTTTAGTTCCCATTTTAGCCAAAAATCAAAGTCAGCATTTTTTAATGCAAAAATGTGATTTTACTTTCTTTTTGTTGTTTTTCTTCTTTTTGCGAAAGACAAAGATGTTTCTTTTCTTGCTTTTTATCTGAAAAACAAAGTCATTTATCTTTCTTGTTTTATTTACTTGGACTTTTTGTGATTTTTGTTTTGGTTTTTGCATCAGACAAAGTAAAGTGTCTGGTTGCTTGTCTTTCGATCTGAAAAACAAGGAAAATTTGTTTTTGTTTCTCATTTTATCCAGAAGAAAACATTAAGTCTCTTTTGTTTTTTTTTCTTCTTTTTATGTGAGAAATAAAGGAAATTAGTTTTTGGGTGAAAAACTAAGAGGTCATTTTTGTTGTTTATCTTTTTTCTGCGAAAAATAAGTTGTTTTCTGTTTTTTTTTCTTTTCATTTGGAAATCAAAGGAAAGTCATTTATTTGGTGGGGGTATATTAAAAAGAAAGAGATGAGAAACTGGCAAAATAAACAAAACAAAGAAAGCTATTGTTTTTTTTGCGAAAGATAATTGTTCTTTTTGTTCTTATTTTGTTGTCCGAAAAAAGAAGGAAAATAAATTTGGGGGTGAAAATGAAACAAATGTCTTTTTGTTGTTTTTCTTTTAATTTGAATAACTAAGTTTTTCATTTCGTCTAAAAATAAGAGAAGACCTTTTTCTCTTTCAATCGAAAAAGATGGCCTCGTTTTTTTTGTGGGGTGGAAAACAAAGAATCCTTATTTTTGCTATTTTTCTTTTCATGGGAAAAACAAAGAACAGTCGTATTTGTTGGTTTGTGTCTTTATATATATATCTTGCAATCAGCCAAATTTGGAGCTACATAAATATTTGTTATTTATTTGCTAGATTTATTTAATCCGTCACATTTGCTTGTTGGTGAATAAAAATAGATAACGTGGTTAAAATAACAAACCTCAAAATTTTTGTCACCCTGTTGGTTATATTTTCCCTGATTTTGTCCAAAATAGGCGGCGTGACCTCGTCAATCAGCGGCGTGGCTTTTTTAAACGCTCTGCCATTTTCCTGCCGTCGCTTGCCAGGAGAAAAAAAAACCCCAAAGCTCTCTTTTTTTTCTCTCTCTCTCTCTCTCTGTGTCTCTTTCTCCATCCGGCGGAGTGAAAAGAGGAGCAAGGAGGGGGGCATGAGGAAGAGGAGGAGGAAAAAGAGGGCGACTGTTTGCACCTTTTGTTTAGGAGTGAAGCTCGCCACCTCTTCGGTGCTAACTGGTGCACGAGGAGGCTAAACGTGGCAAACAAAAGCTAAGAATAAACAAGAATGCTGCCCGTTTGCTTGGAATTTCAACCTTTTGAGGGTTTAATGAGGCACATACAATTCATTTGTTGTTTCTTTTCTTGATGGTGTCTTTGACGATTACCAAAACTCAGCAAAGTTCGTAAAAGATTCAAAATTGTGTTTGACTGTTCCGAAAACGTTTAGGTGACATTCCCCAAAATCGTATTCAATGATTACGAAAAAGAAAAAAAAAAAAAAAAAAATCGTGTTACGTTAAGTTCGTCAGTCTGCATTGTCTTTGAATTACCTAAACACTTGTTTTACGATAAGTTCATCACAAAGTTGAAATTGAGTTGTAGTTGAGTAATTTTAATCAGCAACTCTAAAATCGTCTTTCATGATAATGGGAAAAAAAATGTTACATCAGGTTTGTCAAAGACTAAATTGTATTTAATCACCAAAACATGTTAAGTTAATCAGACTTTAAATTGTGTCTGATGATTATGAAAACACACAGATTACGTTCCTCAAAGAGTCAAAATGGTCTTTGATGATTGTAATCATCAATGACTCAAAATCGTCTTGAGTCATTAAGAAAAGAAAGTGATACGTTGATCTTGTCAGACCCAAAATTATGATTGATGATTACAAAAACACGTTACATTCCCCAAACACTCAAACTTGTCTTTTGTGGTTGTAATGACTCAAAATATTTTTGGGAACAATTATGTTAAACAAATGTTTGAAAAAACCCATGTAACTTTAGCTTTCTCGTTCGCACTTTCTTTGAAAACATACGGTTCATTAAAGACTAAACCCAAAATACTGAGACGACCATGTTATTTACATTTAGCCTGCGCCTCACTTTTCTATGCATCCTCTTCCTGGCGATGAGTGTTTTTGTCTGCCTTAATCGACGACCAAACTGTAAAGCAGACGGCATACACAAAATCAAATCCGTGCTTGTTGCAAACACAGCGCAAGCGCTCCACATCCTGCGCAAACACGGATGACCTTTTTCCCCATACAGACGCGCGTCACGGCCGGCAAGAGCCTTGTGCCTATCACAGCTGACTTGCGCTCAACGTGTCTGCGTGCGTGCGTCTGCTTCATATTCCAGGCATAAGCCAACGTGGTGCGCATGTCTGCGAGGCTACTGGTTTGAAAGCAGATTTAATTTGCTTCTGTGCACCTATCAGGACCTTTCCAAACACCTGACAGCTAAGAGGTTTACGTTTGTCAAAGGCAGATCTGTGTGTCTGAGGTTTACGAAAAGACGCATGTTGGGTTCGTTGATTAGTAAATTGTCTTTGGCATTTACGTAAATGTCTACATTAGCTAAAGGCCCAAATTGTCTTTGATCCTTCCAAAAATAATCACGTTGAAGACTATATGGTCTTTGATTTTCACAAAAATGCATTCATTTGGTTCATTGACGACATTTTCTTTACAAAAAAAAAGATGCACGTTAGATGAGTTAAAGACCGAATAGTCTTCAATGTTTACCAAACGTGTCTGTTGATGAGTAAATTGTCTTTAATGTTTACGCAAACGCATGCGTAAAGACTAAATTCCTAATTTACGTATGTTAGGTTTCTTGATGAGTGAATTGTTCTTGATGCCAATACAAATTGCCAACACGAGTTGCACGAAAGACCAAAGGGTCTTTGATGTTGATGAAAATGTCCACTGAGTGCATTGAAGACAAAAGATTCTTTGGAGATTACGGAAAGATGCACGTTGGGTTTGTTGATGGGTGAATTGTCTGAGGTTTACGAAAATGTGTGCGTTCGTCACTCAGTGGGCGTTCACTTTCGTTAAAAACAGATACTGTACATCGGTTAATCAAAGACAATTGATGTTTATGAGGAGACGCACATTTGGTTGAAGACTATATCGTCTTTGATGTTTCCATAAACACATGCAATGCGTCCGTTGTTGAGTAAATCAATGTTAGGTTTGCTTATGAATACATTTTCTTTGATGTTTTTTACGAAAATCATTATGTGAGACTAAAACGTGTGGGTAAGGTTCACTGAAAGACTCGATGGTAACGCTAAATTGTCTTTGACGTTTGCAATCCATGTTCGGATTGTTGACAGGCGAATTGTCTTTGATGTTTACGAAACGTGACTATCACAACTGGCGTGCGTGTGCGTGTGTGCGTCCGCTTCATCTTCTAGTCACAAGTCCTGCGTGGTGCGCACATCTCCTTGGCTACCGGTTTGAAAGCGCTGTTAATTTGTTTCCACGCGCACCTCAAACACTTGACGGTCAAGACGGCGACGCAGGAAAACACCTGGAAGCTTAAATCACTCGCATGTAAAGAGTGTAATTGGGGATATGATTTAGTGCTCGTGCGTGTCTGTGTGTGTGTGTGTGTGTGTGTGTATACAGTGTGTGTAATTAAATGCGTAGACTTTCTCCCCGCTATCTCCTCCTCCAGCCAGCGCCGGTGACGCACAAAGCGCAGCCATGAGTCATCAGGCCGCCTGCATCAGCGCCAGCCCTCCCTCCATCTTCCCTCCATCCCCCAGTCCCCCCCTCCATCATCCCTCCATCCACACATTCCCATGTAGAGTTTTGTTTTCGCCGTCTTTACCTCCCGAAAGCTCAGGGAGCGGCAAAACGGCGGCGAGCATGATTTTCCACCTGGCATCGCGATGTGACTCACGCTTGCCATCTTATCTACACACACACGCGCTCAGTGGGAATGGAAAGAGGAGTCAGTGCAAAAAAAAAAAAAAAAAAAACTTCTCCGCACGAGCGCGAAGGGGGCGCGCTTGGAGCGGATGACTCATAAATGTGCGCCCCCCCCCCCCCCCCCCGCCCCTTCCCTCCTCACCACCGCCCTGCGGAGAGGGTCGCGCCCACTGCTGCACTTGAGGATGGGTAACGGTGGTGGTAAAAAAAAAAAAAAAAAAAAAAACACGATTTGATGGCAGTGCAGTGGAGTGGTTGGTTTAAGGTTCAGTGTTTGGATCCCCAGCAACTGCCTTGATGAGTGACTCATTGAGATGCTAAATCGTCATTGCTGCATATGAAACACGTACATAATGTTATTTTCTGTCACATTAATTTGCTCAAAAACCCAAAATGGTCTTTGGTCATTTAAACAAAACAAAAAAAAACATTGCATCAAAAATGACAAATTTCCTTGCATGGTTACTAAAACAAAATGTTATGTGAAAGATACAAATTATCTTTGTTGGTTGTGGAAATGCATAGATTACACAAGGTTCGTCAAAGACATCAATTGTCTTTTCCCCCCAAGACTCCGAATTTTCTTTGATGATTCTAAGAACACGTACCTTTAAGTTTGTCAAAGGCTCAAAATTGTCGTTGAGCTTTACGAAACCATGCGCATTATGTTAAGTTGATTCAAAACGGCAAACTGTCTTTTTGATGTTTCTAAAAATGTTCGTTAGTTTTTAAAAAAAATTCCTTCTTTACAAAAACATGAACATGGTTAGCTTCGTCGAAATTGTCTTTGATGTTTGTGAAAACGTAGCTTTCATCCCATTAGGTTGGTCTAAAGACGCTAAATTATCTTTTTTTTTTTACACACGGTTTGTAAAAGACTGAATTGTCTTAGATGATTGCAAAAACATATAAGACACATTAGGTTTGTCAAAGACTCAAAATTATCTTTGAAGATTACAAAAATATGTATTTCACAGGTTGTTCGAGGCGAAAATTTTAATCAAAGACACAAAATTGTCTCTTCATCGGAGACTCCTAATTGTTACTGTAATTGTTAAGTGTCTTTGACGTTTACAAAAACGTGCACTTTTTTCGGTTCATCAAAAGACGCTTCGATCTAAACACGCATCCTATTCAGGGTTAGGGTTAGACCCTAAATTGTCTGACGTTTACAAAATAATTATGTTGACAAAATTGTCTTTGATGTTTAGGAAAACATGCATTATGTTAGGTTTGTCAACCTCAAAACTGTTTTTGATGTGTAGAAAACACATTAGTGTCGTCAAACCCACAGCTGACTTTGATGTTTAGGAAAACACGTATGTTACGTTCAGTTTGTCAAAGACAAAATTCTCTTGGATGATAATGAAAATACATCACATGAAGCTCGTCAAAGACTCGAAATTGTCTTTGATGTTTACAATAACGGATGTTAGGTTCAATGAAGCGTGAACTCTAAATCTAAGTACATTAGGTTAATTGATGACTAAATGATATTGACAAAAACACGTACATTTGGTTCAGTGACTACTCAATAATCTTTGATGTTTAAAAAAAACACACACACATTAAGCCATACAGAAGCCAATTTCGTGCTTTACTTGACTCACCCTGCCCGATTAGTTGCGCTGAGGCCGGATGGCCGCTGCGCTACGCTTGCATTACGTCCCTCGCTAGCTGCCTGATGAAACATTACGCTTTAGCTGCAATAGCTCATACGGCAATAATGGCAATCAAGGCGCAAGCCTCCGCGGACGGACCGACGCCGTCCCGCGAGGCCGAGCGCGCGCTGGCGGGTTCAAAGCCTTCATTAGCTCGCCGCTAATACCAGTTATCTGTTATCTTGTTACGCCACGCGCGCACATTCATCACCAGAGCATCCTGCGCTCTCCTGATAAAGTCTGACGATTTTCGGGGCTCGTAAAAAAAATAAAATAAAAAAAAAAGCCTTCCTTATGAGCTGCACGGATACGGATACAGATGAAAACTGCTTTTAAATAGCTGTCCACTGTAGTGACTAATATATGTAAAAGAATGCTGCATTTGAATATCTGTTCAATATAGTAACTGATGCACACCTTTTACATCGACTGACGTGGAAGAAAAATTCTTTTGAATATCTTTTTACTGTCGTGACTGATGCACAACTTTGACATGGAGAGAGAGTCACACTTATAGTAGAAAACAGCTTTTGAATAGCTGTCGACTGTAGTAACTGATATATTTCACCATAGTGACAGATGCACAACTTTGACATAAAGACTCACGCATATAAGAGAAAACAGGGTTTGAATTAGCTGTCCACTGTAGTGACTGATGCAATCCACTGTAGTGATTTGATGCGCAACTTTGACATCAAGTGTCATGCATCCACTTGAAAAGCGCTTTTGAATATCCATCTGCTGTAGTGACTGATATATTGTCCCACTGTCGTGACAGACACCGAGACTCTTGCTTGTAGAATACAATTGTAAGAACACTTGACGTCATTGAGACTTATGCATGTGGAACAAAAATATCTTTTGATTAGCTGTGCACTGTAGTGACTGATGACTGTAGAATGAAACAGCTTTTAAATAACTGTCCACTGTAGTGCCTGTTGCAGACTGCTATAGTGACTGATATGCAATTTTAACATCAAAACTAGTGAATTTTCTTTTTCATGCGGTAAAAACACTATAAAGAGAAACATTATAAATGACGATGCAGCTGTTTGAGCTGCGTCACGTGACTGACAAGAGTGGATGTGATTGCATCGTTGCCGGCGGGTATTGGAAAGTTCAGGCACTTATCCGGCAAAGGCAGCCAATGACGGCTATAAAAAAAAAAAAAAAAAAAGAAACAAAGAAAGTGTGTCTGGGATATAAAAATAACTCCTTGTTTTCAAGAGGTTTGGGGCGTGAAGTGTCATCTTATGCGGTGAGGGAGCGAGTGATTCAGTCGGTCGATATGAGCAAAAGTAGTTCGTGTTGCGCGTGGCAGAGTCACGCGGTCCGCCCTCGTAGATAACCGCCAACACCTGTGTGTGACTGGAAACAATGGTATCGAGTGCAATAAAGATTCAAAAGTGCTGTTAAAATGGTCAGTGGACTGCACTTATATAGCGCTTTATCTACACTATTCCTATTCCAGAATGGAAGGCCTTCTTTTCCATCTTGATTTGTTTTGACAGTCGGCAACAGTTCCAAAAGGTATTTCCTATAACCCAAAAACATTTACGCAAAACGTTAAATTCTTAGCGTTGTTTTTAGCATGGCGGCCGACTGGTTAGAGCGTCTGCCGCACAGTTCTGAGGACCGGGGTTCAATCCGTAACATTAGCATTCCGTGTTGGCATGAGCTTTCCGAGTGCGGAATAAAAAAACGCCTCCGTCTTCTTGATTTGTTTTGACAGTCTGCAGCAGTTTGACAGCGCGCTGCCGACACCTACAGGTTAGGTTTTAACACCTGTAAAATGGTAAACGTGCATACGCAGCCTGAAGCCAGAACAAAAGCCCCTCCCGCCCTGAAGGGTATGGTGTGAAAGTGAGCTAAACGGGCCGCCCGCCCTCTCTGCAAGGTCAAGCAGCTGCCACAGTCGATGAGCCTCTTCAGTCAACAAAGCTCAGAATTAGCAGCAAGCGTCCTGGCGTAGGGCGCAAAGCGGAGGACGGAGTGTCACGAAGCGACGGGCAGGCGGGAGGTGGTGAGTTGGGGGGGCGGGGGGGTCGGTTGTGACGCCATCACCTCGTCGAGCGGATGAGTCACAGGCCGACAAATAAGAGCCGACGGCGTATTTTCTGGGAGGAGAAGCGAAATCAGGACACTTTTCCCATGATGTGCCCGTCAGACAAGGACTTAATTAACGCGCAATCACATCCAAGCAAATTACGCCAGCACCACCTCGACGGGCCGCAGTTGTGATCACTATCGGGAATGTCGCTTAAACATGGCCTGTGACTCATGGATTACCTTTCATCTTTTCATCCTCCTGCCTTATTTTTTTTGTTTTTGGCTTCAAAATATGAACATCTCCGTAAAGCATGTAACACCCACCCCCCCCCCCCCCCCTTTCCCATCCTGATGCTCTTTGTCCCCTGCCTGCACTCATGAGCGCACAAATGACACAAAATTGCTCGCCTCCAATGGAGGCAGCTCAAGTGTTTGCAGGTGACAGCAAGCCCCCCGACTCTTCCTCCAACTTCACCCCCAGCCCCCTTTGTGTCCACCCCCTCGACCATCTCCGTGCCCTGTCTCGGCGGTTATCCTCTCCTGTATCGCCATTATCAGCACGAGCAGACGGCGGAACGGCGACCCGCCATTATTCCCGAAAGCCCCTTAAAGCTTTTCAGCATACAGTCTCCACCCCCGCCCAATCCGCCACCCCTTCCTTCCTCCATCTTGGCTCCCCGTCTAGTCTCCGCCTTTCGTGACGCTGTCGCCGCCATTATCTACGCCACACATGACAGCTAAGACCCCCCCCCCCCCCCACACATCCACCGCCGCCATCCCCCCAAACCCCATCATGATCCTAATCACGCTGTCGCCGGCCCCCTTATCTCCCACCACCAAATCTGCTCTGACTCAAAACAATTACATCTCATTTGCCCACTGATGCACACCTGCCAATCAACCCCCCATGAGCACTCCCGCAAACCCCACCCAATAAACCCCAGGGCAACCCACCCCCACCTACTGGGGAAGGGCGGCATCACGTCACATGGCGGCCCCGCGATGACGCCGTCCATGGAAAGGGAAGCGGCGGACCCCGGTGGGCTTTGCGGCATCACCGATGATGGGTGACGCCCACGCGAGGCGTCTTCATCGTCCTCCGTCGCGAGGTGACACAAATGAGGCGTAGAGCGCCATCTAAAGGGAGGGCCCGCCAGTTGGGACGGCGTCCAAAACGGGCAATGTGTTGAGGTACGGCGGAGAAAATCATGAGGAAAGCGCAAAAAGGAGGAGAGGGGGACCGATTTAAACTGCCTTCCAACTCATTCAAAAATCAATTGTTCTTGCCCTGCTTGTGTAATCCTTACATTTCAATAGTCAGTTAAATTTAATAATATCATAAATTAAAAGTGTGATTGCATTAGATTAATAATCAAAACAATTCAATTTGAATTAAGTGAATCCGTTAAGTGTAAAAATAAATAATAACAAATCAATTGAGTTGATTTATCTTGTGACTGATTGTTCAAAAACGGTAGTGTTCCTGCCCTGTCGTCTAAATCCTTAAAGTTTGATGCGCCACGTTTTTTTAATTTTTTTTATTAAAAATTTGAAAAAATTGAATTGATCCAAACTTGACCATAGATCTTGTTTGATCGTTTCAAATCAATCGGGGTTTTTGCCCCGATAAAGTTTGAATCCCTGTAAAAGAAAAAAAGTCAGCCATAAAAACAACCCAAAAGATGTTTTGTTTACTTTTGATCTCAGCTCGCCTGGTGATGGATTGTTTACTCATTCCAAATCAGTAGGTTTCTTGTCATGCCAACTTAATCCTATGCTGACTCCATCCTTAAATTTTGAGGGTCAGTTCAAAGAATTTGAAAAAATGTATATTTGTCTTTTGAGCTCTCCTGCATAAAGTATGTTCCTTTTGCAGTGTTGGCTTCTTCCAGATCGAATAGCCTTGCATCCCACGTGGGTACAATACTCGTTTCACTGTAGATAAAGACACACTCTTATCAGCTTCACAAAATCTTTTGCTTTTGTTCTAATGGGGCCATCAAGTCCAAACCAGCAGCTTCTTATCACGTGCACTGCATGTGTTACTGAGTGTGTGAGTGTGTTCTTCTTTTCGTGGTGAATCAGTCACCTACTTCTTTTGTAAACCCAAAAAAAGAAAAAAAAGAAAATGTTTTTCATTTGTGTCAGCAGTTGTTAGGTTCCCTCTGCTGAGCACATTCTTTCCGGGTTACTGATTATCATCCAGGTAATTGGTTATGGATTGGAAGCTAGCTTGACATCCAATAATCCTGGCATGTCGCGTTCATTCCTGCATGGACCTGTCGGGGTCGCGTCGACAGGTCTCGGCCGCACCGCCGCGCCATGACGCGCTTCACCCTGCGGCTGCCCGAGGCGTACAAGAGGGAAACGTTGCTCTTGTTGAAGCTGGCTGGCCCGGTGGTGAGTCTGGTGAAGCAGCATGTGGCGGATTTTTTGTTGTTTTGTACTGGACGCCCGTGAAAGAATTTCTGACCATGACGTGGCTCTCTGTGTCGCGTTCAAGCATCAACGCAGCTGCCGCGCAAGTCAGAAAAACTCGCATGCCGCATTCCGCGCTCTGTCATGTACAGTGAGTGTTGCTAGTAAACAATTGATTTGGTTGTTCGGTTGGTGCAAGAACCGATTTGATTTTGAGTCTTGAGGCGGACGTCCTGATTAATCTGTTGATTTTGAACGATCATGTGACATAAGATGGCCAAGGCTAGCTAAAATTGGACGTCCAATGGCTACTGTCCATTTAAGGGCTTGAGCAGTGGTTGTCTTGTTGACGCAAGAATCCTGTTGATTTTGAATGTCATCATTTTTATTTGGAAGGCACTCAAAATGGACATTCGATTTAATGGCTTTGAATTGGGTTCAGGCTAACAGGCACAGGGCTTCTTGTCTACCGGACCGATCGTCAAACATCCAGGGAAAGGTCCGCCACGCCACAGCAAGAAATCTTTTGATTTTGAATCGCAGCATAAGGTTAAAGGTCAAAATAGTACACGTGTACTATGAACCTTTTAAGCTGCTTGGTCAGGAAAGGTACTGATTTTGAGTGATGGATGGATCGAAAGATACATAGAAAAGGGAAGAGAGGGAAGCTGTGATGTCAGACTGCCCCTGAAGGCAACAGCGGACTATTACTGTCGATCGAAAACGTAGCGGCCTAAATCTCCATGTTTAAAATCAAAACTGACATTTTTTGTTGTTGTTGTTGTCTCTTCAGTTCATTTCTCAGCTGATGAGCTTCCTGATCAGCTTCGTCAGCCTGGTGTTCTGCGGCCATCTGGGAAAAACAGAGTTGGCCGGTGTGGCCTTAGCAATAGCAGTAAGAGATCTTTTTTGACGGTAGAGTTTTATCACATGGGTTGAACTCATGCCGCCATTTTGCCTCAGGTAATAAACGTCACAGGCATTTCCATCGGCAGCGGCCTGGCGTCAGCATGTGACACGCTCATATCTCAGGTATTCTCGTTTTTTATACAGTGCTACTGTGATTGATTGATTGTGATTGGTTTTTTGAGTTACAAGCCATAGCTTGGTAGATTTTCTTATACACTATAGTGCTATTTTTCTTTATTTAAAAACACATAACAAATGATTGTGGTGTTTTTTGGGAGGCTAGACCATACTAATGGCATTTCCATTCATTTCAATGGTGAATAGTGACTTTATATACAGTGGTGCATTCAAATACGAGCGAGCTGACTTCCAGGTTTTTCGAGATACAAACTGTCATACGGATGATTTTTTATTTTTTTTTCCTCCTCTGACTTGCAAGCGAAACTTTCAGATGCAAGCGCAGTATGGTAGCAACTCAACTCACTTCACGAAAAGCAGCAGTTTAGCAAATAGTGAACTTCATTTTTCAAAAAAAGACACTTCAAGCTGTTATTGTCACTTCCAGATAAAGCTTACTTTCAAACTAAACATAAAACAAAGAGAGTTACATGTTTTGTATTTAAAACAACCACATAGCTTTGCCTTTTGACAGTCCGTTTAGCTTAATATTTACCAACAATGAAAAACACCATAGACAGGCTAATGAATAGCATTGGTGTTGCGGTGTTAAGCAACAGATATTTGAAGACAAACGTTGGCCCAACAAATGTAGACAGACAATACTATTAAACTACGTAAAGGCATATAGTATTTATCCTCTGCAAAAAAAACTATTGATATTACTGCACCTTACCGTGGATCTGTGATCGTCTCCGTGTATATTTGCATGTCTATATTATACTGCCCCCAGGTGGCCACAGCGCCACATCAGAAGGAGCAGCGCAATGTCCATTGAACTGAGGCAAAAAAATGTGGCAGAAACGGTTTAATTCTTTACAATCTATTTAATGATGTTGCTACTCTATGCTTTTTTTTTTTTTTTTAAATGAAATACAATATTATAGAGTGCTGTTTTTATTAGTAAAATTCAAATGAAATGTTTTTTAAGTAAAGTGACTCACGAGCTTGGTTTACTCGTGAGTCAAGGTAGCACTTTATCATTTGACCGACGTTTGAGTCGACGCCATCCACGTTTTCCGCGGTGTCGCCGTCAGACGTACGGCGGCGGCAACCTGAAGCTGGTGGGCGTGATCCTGCAGAGGGGGATCCTCATCCTGCTGCTGTCCTGCTTCCCCTGCTGGGCCGTAATGCTCAACACGCAGCCCCTCCTGCTGGCCGTCGGCCAGAGTACCGACATCGCCAGGTGACCCTAGCACTTCTGTTATTTGGGCTTTTGTGATGCATTTTTATTCCTGTTTGCAATTTATTTATTTTTAATGTCATCTATTAATTTATTCATTGTTTGTTTTGTCTCCCTAATATTATTATCATTATTTTGTGATTGCTGAAGAAAAGGTTTTTCTCCTCTGTATTCTCTTTTTGTTTATTTTCACCCATCCATCCCTCCATTTTCTGAGCCGCTTCTCCTCACTAGGGTCACGGGCGTGCTGGAGCCTATCCCAGCTATCATCGGGCAGGAGGCGGGGTACACCCTGAACCGGTTGCCAGCCAATCGCAGGGCACATAGAAACAAACAACCATTCGCACTCACATTCACATTCACACCTACGGCCAATTTTAGAGTCTCCCATTCATGCATGTTTTTGGGATGTGGGAGGAAACCGGAGTGCCCGGAGAAAACCCACGCGGGCACGGGGAGAACATGCAAACTCCACACAGGCGGGGCCGGGGATTGAACCCGGGTCCTCAGAACTGTGAGGCAGACCCTCTAACCAGTCGTCCACCGTTCCGCCGTTTGTTTTCATGCTTTTGCTTATTATTGTGAGAATGCTAAAAGGCAAGAATTTGTATTGGTAATTCCCCTTCCACTTTTTAAAGGTCCCATATTTTGCCTATTTAGACCTCCATAGAGTGACATGGATGTAGTATAAAAGTGTCAATTTCATTTAAAAAAAAAAAAAAAACACACCTTGCTTTTGTGATACGAGTGTCCAGAAAAGGCACTTCTGACAGCTACTTCTGTTTGACGCAGTTTTCTATCCACTTTGTCCACATTTGGCTAAGACCGCCCCCTTTCGTCTAATTGGTTGCCTCCGTGTAGAAGATCCACTTGTGAGAGCACACGTTTGTTATGTTTACAGCGCTGCCTCAGGAGTGGAAAAGGAAGGGGGAGATCTTCACTCGTGACATAAATAAGCTCGAGAAATTCGAGCGACCTGATTCCAGGCCTCCATCCATTCCATCCATTTTCAACACCGCTTATCCTGGTTAGGGTCACGAGGCGCTGGAGCCTTTCTAGCTGACTTCGGGCGAAAGGCGGACTACACCCTGAACTGGTCGCCAGTCAGTCGCAGGGCACATATAGACACGGACGACCGTTCGCACTCACATTCACACCGTCACTGAGTGGGAACTGAACCCACGCTGCCCGCACCAAAGTCAGGCGAGTGCACCACTACACCATCAGTGACCGATTTCAGGCCTCTTGGGAGAAAAACATCTGGACCTCAGGGATGCGTGGATGATTTCATATTTTGCATGTTTACTGAGGCACCATAGAGACTATTACATCCCAAATACTAGAAAAAGTTGGTTTGGCAAAATACGGTATTTTGAGTGTAATTTTTTCTTTTAACTAATTAAAATTAAAAAGCAGTTTTAAATTTAAAAATGTATTACTTTTTGTATTGCTGTTATTTTCTTTTTGGGAATTTCTATTTTTTATTCTATTATTACTGAGTGGCAAGCATTTTTAATAATTGTACCTTTCTCCTTAAAAATTGAAATTGCAATTAAAATATAATATATATATATATATATATCCTGACTATTATAATTTATTTTTATAGCATAATTGCTGCATGAATGCATATAATAATACATTTTTGTAATCTAGAATTTTTTTCAAGGGCAAGCTGACAAGATAAGGACAAAAAAAAATCAACTGCATACTTGCACGATATCCAGGGATCGCGTCTTTGTTCAAAAACAAATAGAGACGTCTTCGTTTCTCAGCATGTGCATTCATGCTTGACGTCTGTGTGAATATTTAAGATTCTACTTTATTCGTCTTGAAGGCTCTCTCAGCTCTACGTCAACATCTTCATGCCGGCTTTACCCGTGAGTGCGCCCACAAAAGACGCTTTTGTACACGGCGAATGAACATTATTCATGTCATTAACACGTCTTTGCAGGCTGCCTTCATGTACCAGCTGCAGGGGAGGTATCTTCAGAATCAGGTGCGACTCATCGTGTCATCTACCGGGGGGGCGTGTGGCTTTTGTGCGCCTGTCAATCAATAAACAAATGAATGAATGCTACCTCTCGCAGGGCATCATGTGGCCTCAGGTGATATCCGGAGCCGCCTGCAACGTTTTCAATGCAATCATCAACTACGTCTTCCTGGGAGTGTTGGAGCTGGGGGTGGCGTGAGTACAGTACATGCATGCATGTGTGCTTCAAAGGCATGTGGATTGTTGAGTTAATGAGTACATGAATAGTATTGTTGAGTTAATGAGCACATGAATAGTAAATGAATACACGGCCGGTTTTGCTGAGCAGCATCACGGTGAATTTTTGATAACTCAGCATGAAACGGCAACATTTGAGGAAAACTCAAACCCCAAAGCCAGTTTTAACAACAAACTTGACATTTGGGAGTCATGCGGTAAATGCACAAAAATGTCTCTCACAAAGTCATGGCCGAAAAGACACACAGCAAGTTGGACAATTTGGCTCAAAGCCGTCTTTTGCGGGGCAACATGTGATGACTCTCCATGAACACTCAAAAGGTCTCGAGCAACCATGCCTGAAAAGACACAAGAAGGGGGCCATTTTCGGTCAAGCTGGCCTTTTTGGCATGCTTTGATGACTCTCAATTCCTTGGTAACATTTTATTTTTAATTCAGCCCCCAAACCCAATTTCAAGTGTGAAATTTTGTATTATGAGTAGACCCACAAAGTGTTAAGAAGCCATGCCATTTTGCTCTGAAGAGGCACTTTTGGGGCAATTTTAGCCATTTCTGGGGATTCTTTAACGATACGGGACGAGTACAGCTTAATTATTATCTTTTCTCATTGTTGTCTCTCAAATAAAAGTGGATCGGCTGCCGCTAACGCCATCTCGCAGTACTCCTTGATGGTGTTTTTGTTCGTGTACATGAACGCCAGGGGTCTTCACAAAGCCACGTGGGACGGTGAGTCAGAGCTGCGTTTGGGGTATTTTTTTTTGGTATAAATATATGTAATTCAATAGCATAACAACACTTCACTGTTTGACTGAATTGAGGCGATTTCAGGTTGGTCGCTGGACAGCTTGCGTGAGTGGGGTCCCTTCCTGCGTCTGGCGGTGCCCAGCATGCTGATGATGTGTCTGGAGTGGTGGCTCTACGAGATCGCCAGCTTCCTGGCGGGTTTGATCAGCGAGGTGGAGCTGGGAGCCGAGTCCATCCTGTACCAGCTGGCCGTCATGGTCTTTATGGTACGGCGGGGCCTGTTATGACATCATAGTGTGACATCGTAGCATGACTATGATATCGAGGCCTTCAGCATTTGAAATCTTAGGCTTGGCAGTTTTTGAAATTATATTATTCCCTCGCCCAATTGACATTGGGGCAGTGTTGTAAAATTGCTTAAAACCTTTTCTGTCCCCGACTGCAGTCCAGCGCTAGTCTTTAAGGCCGTAGAGTACAATTTACGCCATTCATGGTATGCTTCTCAAAACAGGATCTGATCTTGACAAACCATACAGCTGAGGACCTACTCATACCACCACTAATGAAAACATCCAACTCTTAGAGCAGGCATTTGTGCAAAGCCAAGAACATTTGATCTGGAACTCAGACTCGCCGAAAGCTCGATTCAGCGAATGCGTCGGAGAGTGATAAAGCTTTACCCGTACTGACTTCAGTATGTTCAAAGACTTCAAGTGGAAGATTATGATGCTCCACAACCTGAAGTCGGTACTGTTTTATCATTTTCATGAGCCCTCTGATAGACTTTCCCTGATGTTGCGCAAATGCCTGCTCTAGCAGTTCAGTGTTTTCATCAGTCGTGGTAGTTAGTTTTTTTGTCAAGTACATATCCTGTTTTGAGAAGCTTGACATGGATAATCATAAAGCTTCTCAAACTCGCGCTAAATTGTAGTCTGGGACAGAAAAACTTCTTGCCAGGTGGCAATTTGGAAAAAGCATGGGCAAAGAAATAATCTGCTCACAGAAAACTGCAAATCCTAAACTGTCAAATGCTAATGGTCTCACGTCTGTCCGAATGACACCTGAAATGAAATGGAAAGAAAGGAAGCGTGTAGTGATTTTTGGGACACCATTTACAGAAGGTGTTGTATTTTCTGGACAATATGCTTCCCGTAGTTCCCGACGGGCTTCTCCATAGCAGCCAGCATTTGCGTGGGGAACGCTCTTGGAGCCGGGAACACTGAGCGGGCCAAGCTCTGCGGGAAGGTGTCCGTCACCTGTGCGCGTACGTCCCACACACTTTAAAAACAACAATAAAATGTTCACCTTGCATCACCTTGTTGTCGATGTTCTTCTCACTCTAGTGGTGGTCTCGTGCTTCACTGGAGCATTCCTTGCCATATCCCGCAACGTCATCGCTTACATTTTCACCACAGACAAGTAAGCTCCATGTGTTTAATGCATCCTCACCTTTGTCAATGTTCTGTGATGTCATTACCCACAACCCCTTGCTCCCGTCTGCACCACAGGGACATCGTGGCAAAGGTGGCAAATGTTTTAAAGATGTACAGCGTCAGCCACGTGGCTGACTCCTTGGCAGTAAGAGCGACAACGACGGCATCCTCAGAGTGTTTTTTTGTTGTTGTTTTTTTCACCACTTGCGCCCCCTAGGCCGTGATGGGAGGAATCGTCCGGGGTGCTGGGAAGCAAATGGTGGGCGCGGCGTGCAGCTTGGTGGGCTACTACATGGTGGGCTTCCCCATCGGAGTGTCACTCATGTTACCCGTCAACATGGGCATCTTCGGTGAGGGAAATGTTTCTGACTTTGTGGATACAATTCGCTAGTTTTCTATCAAACCGATGCAGAGTATCATCATTTTCGACAGGACTGTGGGCGGGTTTCCTCGTTTGCGTGGTCCTGCAAGCACTCTTCTACACCGTCTATTTGTGCAAGCTCAACTGGAAAAAAGCCACGGTGGAGGTGAGCAGACATGCCGATATTTATGTACCTACGGTTGATATCATCAGGGCTCCAAATCAATAGGGTTCTTGCTCTCAAATGAGTGATTGGCAACATTCAAAATGAATCTTGCTGCCAAACAATATCCACTCAAATTGTCTGCGAATGCTCTAGAGGTGTCAGGACTACGTATACCAACAGTCTGACCAAAGCTATCTTATCCATTTTTGGGTGGATATATTCCAAAATCAAGAGGGTTCTTGCTCCTCAATAAGTGATCATTCAAAGTCAATACCGTTCTCTTTTGGTATGCAGGCGCTGCTCCGCGCTGGAGTCCATGTTAGACAACAAGACAAGATATTTGTCATAGACAACACAGGTAAATCTGCCTGGAACAAAAGTATTTTCAAATATTTTTCCAGCTTCTGAGGTAGTATCAACGCTCTAACAGAGGCGGGACGACTGGTGGCTGTGTTTAAGGCAAATCCGCAATGTTGGGACAGGGGTGTGTGAAATGAAACACCTGACACAAGACAAAGAATGCTGTGTCTTTTGGGGAATGGCTTCTTGAGACAACAACAACAACAACACGTTAAAACTCTCTCTCTCCCAGCATGTGAACAGCAGATGAGTACCCCTGCATCCAATCCTTTGAGTCCGGAACAATCCGGGTCGGACGAAAAGGTCCCGCTGTCAATCCGGCAACTAGTATTACGCCACGGCCTAGCAGTACTTGTCATGGTCGCCACGCTCGCCGCCGGAGTGTTTGTCAGCGAGCTGCTGGTCACGCTGCAATTGGACTGATTGGGAGCCAAAATGGCCGTCCTGCAACACTCAGTTTCACTGTAGCGCGTACAGTACATCTGCATGGAAGATGTGTTTCAACTCCACTTTCTGGTTATGTGCTTCGAGAGTATGACACGTGCAAACCAACATAATTGCTTCCTTTTATTGGCTTCTTATTTTTGTAATCGCAAGGTAATAAATATTCATTCCTCTTTTGTGCCGCATGTTTATCAGGACAGCACGTAGAAAAACTTTCATTTGAAAGTACCATTTTTCACTATTTCCAGGCATCGTACTGTACTCAAACATACTCTGAGAGAATTCACCCATCACCACAAAATTTAGACTGCATGTACTCAGATATGACAGATGAGTAATGCTAAATTGCGAGCGTTGTTAGTTTTCATCACATGGTGTTAGCATTTCTGGCTAACATGAGCAAGTTGTTATTTTGATTTTGTTAATGTTGGATTTTCACCAAAATCCTTTGGGAAAATCCTTGGAAGAACGTAGCTAGCTAAAAAAGATTTAAAAGGTTGAATTAAAGGAATAAAAACATATTTTTGTGTTAAACACCAGCTCGCAGGATAAAGGTGTCAACACTGGTGCACACAAGTGTAGAGTGCATTCCAAATCAACCTGGAATCACCTCTGCTTCCGTCACTCATCACAACGGGCGACGTCGGCTCAGGCGCCTCGCTGAGTTTGCCCGAGATTTCCTGTATGAAAACCGCAATCGGTGTCACGCTGTGCTGCCATTAACACCAGCAAGGGTGTGTGCATGTCTGCGTGTTGTTGCACACAACTCGTGGAAACAGTTCTTCTTGACAGTGTGGTAAACATGTCTTTTGGGGCATGGCTTCTTGAGACTTTTTTGTGGGTCTACTCTTTATAGACATGCCTACCAAATTTGAACATGCAAACTCCACACAGGCGGGGCCGGGGATTGAACCCCAGTCCTCAGAACTGTGGGGCAGACGCTCTAACCAGTCATTCACCGTGCTGCATATTTTAGTTATTCGTTGACAAAATTAATCTGCGAGTACACGTCTCGTTTGGCATCTGGGGCACAAATGATTGTGCCCCATGAAATCTGTCCAGCAACAAGTGACCCAGCAAACATAATGAATACAGAGTAGACTCAACCTTGGATGGGCGAAGAAGGATGGATGGATGGAATACAGACGGGTTTAGTAGTTAGTGGCTAAATTAATCCACATGGCTCTGCTTGTTGTTTTTCTTACGGTGCAGAGATTACTGAGCCCTGTGAAGTCTGCCTAGCAACACGCCTCCACAAGTAATATTAATAAGTAAAACAAAAACATGAACAAATCATTTACAGTAAAAGAGTAGTTTAGTATGGAAAGGTTAGTGTGCAACGATTTAGTTTCATAATAATAATTTTAAAAAACGCTGCGTATTGAGAGGTCCATGGGAGTTGGTTCCGCCCAAGTCGAGGGCGTGTCCGTGGACGCATTGGTCCAGATTTTGGTAAAGTTCACTGAGTTGGACATCGAGATTTCCGGAACGGGAAAGGCGAGGTGAACGGCAACGCCCACCGCGAGCGTGATGACCGCCGCCAAGAGGGCAAAGCCCCTCCGCAAGACGAGCTGCGTGGCGGAGAGCCACTTCCCCGGTTTGTCCTTGGCCTCCCGATCCTGACTCTTTGAAGCTTCCTGGCCGTCCACCTGCAACACGTCAATATTCACCAAAGCTGGCAATCACTCTGCGAACATCACGCAAGCGTCCACTCACCGAGCGGTCGCACAACGTCACTTCGTTCAGCACCAGAACTTTCTTCCCAGCTCGCTTCTCAGCCTGACCAAAAGATCATAAAAATCCATCAGGTAGTGGTTTACATTTTTATTGTACTGATGTTTTTCATACAACAACCCAGTATGTACATATATATTTTATATTTATTAGAGAGTTACGATTCAGTGATAATCAGTGATTATTACAAATTTAGTGGTGTCATAATGATTCATTCATGTGCATTCATAGTGATTCATTCATTCATGTTTATTAATTTGTGCAGAGACACCTGTTTCATTTCGGCTTGTGGGGCACAAATGATTGCGCCCCATGAAATTTGTCTAGCAACAAGGGACCAAGCAAACATCTGACGTGACCAGATAATTCTGTTAACAATTTATGTTTTTACGCCTTCCGAGAGGTTTTTAGCGCCTGGTAAGTGCTCTGATGGTTTTCTCCATTTTTCTACCTCCTTGGTGACTTTTTTCCAGTTGAGCTTGAAAATAAGAATGAGGAAGAAAGACGCCTCAAGGCATACACACGTCAGGAGACCCAGCCACAAGCCTGGTGAGGACACGTACAGAATATACACTGCATTAAAAAATGTTGTCAAAATATGAAATTTTAGTGAGAAGATTGACATTGTACCGAATATTCGGAGGCGGGCGGCAAACATGAGGGCGACCCCTATTGGCAGGCCGATGCAGTAGTAGCTCACCAGGTTGGACGCAGCGGCGATCTTCTGCATTCCGCAGCCGACCAGAATTCCGGAGCACACACACTGAGCGGCAATACGAGGGTAAGTTATATTTAATACAGAGGAGTGATTCAATAACAAAATGAATGTGTGCCAATGGGGCACGAAGGATTGCGCCCCATGAAGTCTGCCTCGCAATGTGTCTTAGCAAATATGACGTGATGAGGGAATTCTTTTGATATTTTACATTTAATACGGAGGAGTTATTTAGTAGCAATGTGAATGTGTCTGGATAAATTTGTCTCATTTCCACTGGCTTGTGGGGCCTGAACGATTGTGCCCCATTAATTCTGCCTAACAACAAATGATCAAAAATGTGACGTGAAAATGCTGCTGATAGTTTGTATTTAATATAGAGTAGAGATTTGGTGGTAAAATTACTTTGGGTGAGTACATGTGTCTAGTTTCTCAGGGGCCTGTGAGCGTGTATGATTTTGCCTCACAAATTCTGCCAAGCAACAAGCAAGCAAAAGCGTGAAATTCTTCCAAACGTACTAGGATTGAGTCAAAAAACTGCAGGAATGTGTAGATGGTGAGGTTCTCGGACACCATGGCAACTATGTTTCTGAAAAAAAGGGGGAGCATACTCAGTAACGGGATGCGTGAATTTGGATATTTGGGAATGTAGAGTAAAACTCACTCGTCTGACGTGAAAACGTAGCCCAGGACGGACTTGGTGCTGACAATTACGATACCCTGGGGCACGGCCAGCAGTCCTGTAGCATGTTTTTAAATCCACAATCAGGATCAGATCTGGATTAAACCTGGTTGGATTCAATTTTGTGATGCTACGTACACAGTAAATTTTATTAAAATGTGTTAGCGGCAACCTTAAATGACGTAATTAGTTTCTCTTTAATAAAACCATCCCAGAACAATCTAGATCAGATCCAAATCAAACCAGATGACACTAGTTTGCAAAGTATAGTCAGTTTTATTAACATTTTATCATAATCAATGACAAACTGAGTTTTTTCCCCCCACATTTTTTTAGAACCATCCTCGAACAATCCCTCATGTAAAAAATCTGGATCAGATCTGGATTGAGTCTGTCTTGATTACAGCTTCTGACCCTACATAAATATTTGTTACCCTACATATTCATACCCCCGCAAAAATAAAAAAAACAGTAGAATAATATCAGTCCCCCCAAAAATATGGATCCGATTAAATTTAAAATTTTACCAAATTTTGTATGTTTTTAATAACTCTAAGGAGCAATATTGACCATAAAGAATCTGGATCAGATCTGCACTAAACCTGGTTTAGGATTCTGCCCCTACATATGTGTATGTGTTGTGTTCACACCTGATAGGACCAGCGCTACTTTACATGAGAGGATGGCTCTGGCGGTGTCTCCTGCTCCCAGGGCGTTGCCCACACGAACGCAGGCAGCTGTTTGGATGCCCAGCGGAAACTGCAGGGATCCCCGACGAGGTTTATTAGCACGATCCTCAATTGAACGCTGAGATGTTAAGTAAGGAAGGAGTAGGTACCAACCAACCATGTACGTAATGGCGGATATCTCCACCATCACGTGCTGGGCCGCAAGATCCGCCTCGCCCAGCACACCTGGCGACAGAAAGTTCACGCCAATTAAACCTGATATGGTCATTTTGACTGATTTATGACATTATAAAACCAAAAATGCCATGATATTTCATGGTTCACTGTTCATGGATTCATGACGTTATGGAAGTTATGATGCTTATTCAGTATCACAATCAAATACGATATCTTTTTATGATGTATGACGTAAGTATCCAAACAAATATCTCTCTGTTAAATTGTCTCTTTTTATCGACATTATGAAACCTGATAAAGTATCATAAACAAAAAGGATATTTGGACACTAGGGAAACTGTTATGCTAAATTCCGAGTAATTTGTGACATTATGAAACCCAATATTGTACTTTTACGTACAGTGTCTACCTACAGTGTCAGCTTTGTTCAATTTTGACTGATTTGTGACATTATGGAAGCCGATCTGTTCAATTCTGAGTCATTCATGACATTGTGAAACCAGATTTGGCACTTATATAGAATTAATAAACAAAATGATATCTCTGTTCAATTTTCACCCATTTATGGCATTATATCACTCACAAAATGATATCACTTTGTTCATTTTTGACTGATTTATGGCATTATTAAACCTCTGATATGGTACTCGAACATATACAGTATAATAAACAATGATCTAGCCTTTCTTAACATTGAATGATTTATGACATTATGAAACTTGATATAGTGTTTCTACAGTCTTAAAAAATACTCTTAATTTTGAGTGATTTGTGACCTTATGAAACTAAATTTTATTACTTATGCAATCTCCTCATTAAAATTGATCTTTGTTACGCTTTGACTGATTGATGATATGATGAAACCTGATATGTCACTTAAACATATGCAGTAATGTATCATCTCATAGGTTTGTCCCATTTTTCACTGATTTGTGACCTTATGGAACTGGTGTGTTCGATTTTGAAAGATGTATTGTGAAAACCTAATATGATCCTTACACAGTTTCATGATATAGTTTTTTCTCAACGCTTTTGTGACACGATGAAAAATGAGCAAACTAACCTGCAAGGAAGCCTCCAATCTCCCAGATCCACCACTCAAAGCACACCATGAAGATACTGGGCACCGCCAGCCTCATGAAGGAGCCCCAGTCCTGCAGACACTCGGTGGACCAGCCTGGCCACAACACATGACGCTTAGCTTAACGACACACGCGTGGTCAGCAAACGCATCGTGGCGAAGGCCTCACCTCCCCACGTGTGCCTGTGGAGCTTCTTCCATCGGATGTAGGCGTAGAGTAGCAGGCAGATGGCCACCTGAGCCAGACTGTTGGCCACGGCCGAACCGCTACACAAAAACAAGCAGTTAGTAATATTGGTCCAGGCAGATGTCCGCCTTCCCAGGTTTTATTTATTTTTTATTTTTTAGTTTTGTTTTGCCATTTTCTTCACCACTGTATTATCCATCCATCCATCCATCCCATTTTCTGAACCGCTTCTCCTCACAAGGGTCGCGGGAGCGCTGGAGCCTATTCCAGCTATCATCGGGCAGGAGGCGGGGTACACCCACAACTGGTTGCCAACCAATCGCAGGGCACACATAAACAAACAACAATTTGCACTCACATTCACACCTACGGGCAATTTAGAGTCTTCAAATAACCTACCATGCATGTTTTTGGGATGCGGGAGGAAACCGGAGTGCCCGGAGAAAACCCACGCAGGCACGGGGAGAACATGCAAACTCCACACAGGCGGGGCCGGGGATTGAACCCCGGTCCTCAGAACTGCGAGGCAGGCACTCTAACCAGTCGCCCACCGTGCCGCCACCACTGTATTATTACAAAATATATTACCAAGAGTATTTTTTTAAAAGTATTTATTTATAGTAAAACTGGAATTGAAAAAAAGATTGCAATTTAATTGTTATATAAAAATAGGAAAAGATGTAATAATTCTTTATATTTAATTTATATTATTTATAAAAATATAAATATATACATGAAATATTTGATCAATATTTTTATTGTTGTGTTTTATGTAAAAAATATTTTTAAATATTTGTTATTACAACAAAATTATACTGTAAACAATATGGATAGAATAAATATGTATGATTAAATATTCAAACATTTAATGAGTATTAGAAAATATAATATTTGAATATAAATTCCTATTATTTGATAGTATAAATTGATTTTCTATATACTATTTTAATAGTTTTTATATTTTAATTTGATAATTTTCTGAAAGTTTTGGGGAAAATAAAATATTTGTTAAATAGTGAAAATACAGCACACAATAATTATAAACAAAACATTAATGATGCTGTAATAATTTATAACATACATTTGTGTTGTTTTATATTAATAACATATGTAAAACCCACTCAGTGATGACGTGATTGAAATCCTTAAAAATCCTATGCATGCAGGGGCACAAGCTTTGATGGCACACCAAATTCAATCCAGATCCAATCCAGATCGCATATTTGTCATCAATGTGAAAGGTCATTGAACACACTCACACGACGCCCATCTTGAGGCTGACGATCAAGACGTAGTTGGCCCCCAAATTGAAAAGGTTGGCCAACGCTGCTGTGTACATCTGAGGCAGGATGATGCCCTGGTGGAGGAAAAAGACATACGCTCAAGGGCCTCACCATCAGGTACACCCAGATCCAATTCAAATGCAATATGTCTATGAGTTTAATTTGTTCCGTGACCACGCTTGTAACTCAAAACACTTTTCCCATTGATATGAATGGAAATGCCGTTTTAGGCTTCCCCCAAAACACAACAAACATTGTTATACTGCATATTTTAATTAAGAAAATTAGCACTCGATAATATTGCACCTTATAAAAATGTAGCGTAAAAACATACTTAAATAGAATGTAAAGAATTACGCAGTAAATTCATCATAATTTAATGCTGCAATTCAATTTATTGTGCTGCTCCTTCTGGTGTGCCCGCCTTGGCCACTGGGAGGCAGTATAATACGACTGTCATGGAGACACAAACGAAGAAGAAGAATACTTCTTCTTCTGCTCCATCTGTAAGTAACTCAGTCCTTCGCAGAGGATATAGAATATATGCCTGTATGTATATTTATATTATCTGTCTATGTGTGTTGCTCCACCATTTGTGTTCAAATATTCATTCTAAAACCGGAAATATCAAAGCTAACTGTTAGCATGTCAATGGTATTTCCCATTATACTTTAGCATTAAGCTCGCGGCCCACTACTCAGGCAACGTGTTTGGTTGTTTTAAATACACAACTTATGCTTCTCTGCTTTATGTTTGACAACAGACATGAAGTAAGAGCACACGACATCTCATTTAGCTGAATTCATTAGTATGCTAGTAAACAACAAATATCGACATGCCGTCAGCCCTTCCGTGGCTGACCATTCAGAGAAAAGGTATCGCCCAAAGTGACATCATATTGTGTCTATTCGACACGATCCGTGATCATGGATGTATTTGTATAATAAATTGTTGTAGTAGAAAACGAAATATTGTTTCAATCAATTTATATTTAGTAATGATTATTACAAATTTAGTGGTGTCATAATTTCTACAATTAATTGCTATTATTTTATAGTAAAACATATTTTTTGTACAAAAAACAAACTATTTGTGTCATATTTTCAATTTTAATTTCAAAATGTTTCATTTTATAGTAAAGAAATATTCTAATGTACTAAAAACAACCTATTTTTATGTAATTGTAATCTCATATTTTTCTTACATTATTGGTCCTGTTTTATAGAAAAAAATATTTTTTGTGTACTAAGAAACAAAATATAGTTGAAATAAATATGTAATAATAATGATAAAAAAATGTAATAGCGTTGTAATAGTATATAATACAAATTGCTATATTGTATTTTGAATGAAAATGTAATGTTTATTCTGAAAATGTTTTACGTTTTAGAATTTGTTTGATGATCAGATGGACTTACCTGATTTTGCAGGTAGGCCACCTGCAGCTGATGCAGGAACGTAGACTGTGCACACAAACACAAGAACAACTGTAAAATTACATAAATTAATCTGCAATAATGTAAAACTACTCACCCTTGAAGACTTAATGTGACGAGAGCTTTTATGGGTAAGTTTTATTTATTTTAGCATTAGCTTGGTAAAATTGATTTGTGTGTCCAGAAAGAAGATGGATGGATGGATGGATGGATGGATGGATGGATGGATGGACGGATGGATGGATAAGTGATGTATACATTTAATTTCTCAAAATCTCCATTTTGTATACAAGTGATTGCTAGATTGGTTTCTGTGAAGCTTTGTGGAGCTGGAAATACTCATCAAAATTTGGCTCCTGCTAACACAACAAATAGACAAAAACACTGCCAGTGCATGATTGGCACATAATGTGTCCTTCCTGGGCATTTTCACGTTTCGAGAAAAATGGTCAGATTGACTTTTAGACTTCCATGCAATCTCCTGATATTACAGTGGATACGGAAAGTATTCAGATCCCCTTACAATTTTGACTCTTTGTTATATTGCAACCATTTGCTAAAATCATTTAAGTTCAGTTTTTTCCTCATTAATGTACACACAGCACCCAATATTGACAGAAAAAAACATAATTGTTGAAATCTTTGCAGATTTATCAAAAAAGAAAAACTGAAATATCACACAGCCATAAGTATTCAGACCCTTTGCTCAGTATTTAGTAGAAGCGCCCTTATGAGCTAATACAGCCATGAGTCTTTTTGGGAATGATGTAACAAGTTTTTCTGGATTTGGGGATCCTCTGCCATTCATCCTTGCAGATCCTTTCCAGTTCTGTCAGGTTGGCTGGTGAACATTGGTGAGCAGCCATTTTCAGGTCTTTCCAGAGATGCTCAATTGGGTTTAAGTCAGCCATCAAGTCAGCCATTCAAGAACAGTCACGGAGTTGTTCTGAAGCCACTCCTTTGTTATTTTAGCTGTGTGCTTAGGCTCATTGTCTTGTTGGAAGGTGAACCTTCGGCCCAGTCTGAAGACCTGAGCACTCTGGAGAAGGTTTTCGTCCAGGATAACCCTGTACTTGGCCGCATTCATCTTTCCTTCGATTGCAACCAGTCGTCCTGTCCCTGCAGCTGAAAAACACCCCAACAGCAAGATGCTGCCACCACCATGCTTCACTGTTGGGACTGAATTGGACAGGTGATGAGCAGTGCCTGGTTTTCTCCACACATGCCAGTTAGAATTAAGGCTAACAATTTCTATGTTGGTCTCAACAGACCAGAGAATCTTATTTCTCACCATCTTTGAGTCCTTCAGGTGTTTTTTTTAACAAACTCCATGCAGGCTTTCATGTGTCTTGCACTAAGGAGAGGCTTCCGTCAAGCCACTCTCCCATAAAGCTCCGACTGGTGGAGGGCTGCAGTGATGGTTGACTTTCTAGAACTTTCTCCCATCTCCTGACTCCATCTCTGAACCTCAGCCACAGTGATCTTTGGGTTCTTCTTTACCTCGCTCACTGAGGCTCTTTTCTCCTGATTGCTCAGTTACCAGCTCGGCCAGCTCTAGGAAGGGTTCTGGTCGTCCCAAACGTCTTCCATTTAAAGATTATGGAGGCCACTGTGCTCTAAGGAACCTTAAGTGCAGCAGAATTTGTTTGTAACCTTCGGCAGATCTGTGCCTTGCCACAATTCTGTCTCTGAGCTCTTCAGACAGTTCCTTTGACCTCATGATTCTCATTTGCTCTGACATGCACTGTGAGCTGTAAGGTCTTATATAGACATGGGTGTGGCTTTCCTAATCAAGTCCAATCAGTATAATCAAACACAGCTGGACTCCAATGAAGGTATAGAATGATGATCAGAAGAAATGGGCAGCACCCAAGTTAAATATGAGTGTCACAGCACATGGTCTGAATACTTATGGCTGTGTGATATTTCAGCTTTTCCTTTTTATTAAATCTGCAAATATTTCAACAAATATTTCCTTTTTTTTTACTGTCAATATATACTTTCATGAGGGGGGAAAAAAATAACTTAAATGATTTTAGCAAATGGCTGCAATAAAACAAAGAGTGAAAAATGTAAAGGGGTCTGACTACTTTCCGTACCCACTTTATAATATATTTGTGTTTTAACACCGGATTAAACAATAAGGAAATAAAAACATCACTGGCGAGATAGCACATGGTCAATCAGATGTCTTGTAAGAAACTTACTGGAACGGCCGGGAGGAAGGCCATCATGTAGAGCTGCGCGATTCTGTTAGCAAAAGAGGTTAATGGAATTTGTTTAATGGGAGGGAAATAAGAGCGTAATAGTGGGCTGATAGCTGTTTATAAAAAAACTCCAATTTAAAACATTCAGTGAGACATTCGTGAATAGGGGCCACTTCTCAGAAAAACAGCATTTGCCCCCTTTGGACGCCTACCACTGGAAATACTCAAGTATGTGCACCGATCCATCGTTGTAAAGAGAACCAATGCCTAAATTTCATCAGTGTACAGTGCCTTAAAAAATTATTTTTGTTTTTGTTTGTTTGATTGTTTTTTTTTCATAGTTTACCCACTTTAATGTTTAATATCATCAAACACGTAAATACATACCAGACAAAGATAAAGTAAACATAAAATGCTGTTTTTTAAATGGGGCTGCTTATTTATTCAGGATAAAAACTATTCAAAGCTGCCTTTACAGTGAAACAATATTTATATGTTTACATGATGACTATGTAAAAACGGGGAGGTTAAACGTGAAAATGACTGTAAACGCTGCAATATTCATGCCGGGTCACTGTTAAGAAACACAATTTCCTCAGGGAATATACTTATTTTTAAAGACATTCACACTTGGGGCTGACGTCACTTCTGTTGGCAACTTATTCCATTTGTGTGCAGCATAATAGCTAAATGCTGCTTCACCATGTTTGCTTTGGACTCTGTGTTCCACTATTTGACCTGAGTCTGTCGATCTCAGAACCCTACTGGGTTTATATGCCATTAGCATTTCATTCATGTATTCAGGACCTAAACCGTTGAGTGATTTATAGACCAGTAGCAGAACTTTAAAATCTATTCTGAAGCTGACTGGAAGCCAGTGTAAATAAAGACTTTAGAATTGGAGTAATATGCTCTGACCTCTTTGTTCTGGTCAGAACCCGAGCTGCAGCATTCTGAATGAGCTACAGCTGTTTAATGCTCTTTTTAGGGAGTCCAATCAGAAGACCATTACAATAGTCAAGTCTACTTGAGATAAAAGCATGGATGAGCTTCTCCTGGTCTGCTTGACACATGCAAGCCTTCACTCTGGATATGTTCTTCAGCTGGTAGAAGGCAGTTTTAGTAATTGATTTGATATGACTGTTGAAAGTCAGGGCGGAATCTATCAGAACACCAAGGTTTCGGACTTGGTCTTTGGTTTTTAAAGAGATTATTAGTATTCAAGGAGGCGGATAACAGATATTTGGAGCTGATATATATTGTATTTGAAGCTCAAGGGAAAATTTGGGTGCCAAAATTTTGATTGATAAAACCTCCAATACTTTGTTTAAATGCCTTTAAGCATATGTTTATCAAACATCTTTTCATATTTGCAACATTTTTTTGTTTTTTTAATCTAAGACAATATTTTTTTTTTTTGTGACAAAAAGTGCAGGGAGCTCCAAGGCTCAGCCGCTTGTCTTATAAAGTTATATGAAAACTCAGACGGATAAATAGCTCCCTATAGATTTCCACAGTCAATAAAGTTTTCCAAAATTTCAATAGAACCGATATGTTAGTCTTTCACTTATCTTTGTTTCAAACATAAACAAAAAGTGCAGGGAGTTCCCAGGGTCAGCAGTATCTCTTACAAAGTTAACTGAAATTTGAACTAAATAAATAATTGTGAATTTGAACTAAATAAATGTATATATAAATTGAAACTCAAATTTCAACTAAATAAATTATTATTAAAACATAATTGATATATATATATATATATATATATATATATATATATATATATATATATTATATATATATATATAATATATTTATTTAGTTAAAATAAAAAATTAAGGATGCCGTTATGCGTCAAGATGCCGAATATCGGCCTGACCGATAATCAGTCTACATTATATACCAATACAGTTCGTTTACATGGCAATGATTAAGTTAAATCACAAAAGAAAAATGTACGCCGTAATATTCATGCCGGCTTTGGTCACCTGGCAACGTGGTGGTCCTGGTGCATGAGGAGCAGCAGGTGGTGGGCGTTGATGAGCACGGCCCAGCAGGGCAAGCAGAAGAGCAGAAGGATGAGCGAACTCCTCTGCAGGATGACGCCCACGCGCTCCAGGTTCTTGCTGCCGTACGTCTGCCGGGAGACGAGCGTTAATACGGGGAAGGTTGCTCGGAAAACACCGGAAGTGACCTCACCTGAGAGATGAGCGTGTCACAAGCCATGGTGAGGCCCTGCACGATCACCGTGGTGCTCACGTTGATGATCTGGGACAAGAGAAACCAATGCTGTGAGTCAAGCATTCACAAAATGTCCAAAAAATGATTGTCACCATGCTGTGACTCATCCATCGATAGTTATGCTATGTTTTGTGTGAATGCTGAGAAACAACTGTTCACACCAATATGTTGTGCTCTAAAAAAAAAAAAAAAAAAAACGATGAATGATGAGATACGAACATTCACGCAAACACAAATGCTACTCTGTCCTAAAAAAAAAAAAAAAAAAAAAAAAAGGAAATTCTGAGAGACAGGCTTTCACACTAATGCTTCCGTGTCCTAAAAAGGTGAACGCTGAGAGGGAGAAAGGCATTCATGCTAACTGTGTTCTCACAATAAGTAAATGCTGCAGGAGTCATTCACACAAATGCTTTTGTGATCTAAAAAAGTGGATCCTGAGAAACAGGCTTTCACCCTGTGTTCTCACAGTAAGTGAATACTGAGAAACAGGCATTAGCATCAGTTCTACTATTGCATTAGCTTGCCTCACAGTCACTCAATCTTTTCCTTCTTTGGATTTCCGGCTTAGCAGCTCTCGTCTCATGACAGAAATTATTGTTGGAAGACTGTCAGTCAGCAGCAGACAGCCATCTCTAATTTGATTGGATTGAATTTCCCCTTGATTATACTGTAAGGTGTGGTGTTTGGATCGCACAGCTGTCCCAAATGCAAAAGTTCCAGGTTTCAATCTCAGCTCAAGAATTTGACACATGAATAATAATAATAATAATAATAATAATACCGCAGACGCCAGCGCGTATCCGGCCAGCTCCGCGGTGCCAATGTGACCGCAGAAGATGGAGATGACGAGAGGCTGCAGGAAGTTCAGGATGTGGAACAGCAGCTGGAGACAAATTAAATGATTCGTCTTATTCCTGGGACTGTCTAGGTTGGTAGGTTGTAACAGAAATAACAGAGAAGAGAAAAACAAATACGGCATAGGTTACAAAAGGTACATCAGATAATTATCAAAATTAAATTGAAAATAAATTAAATGACTGATGGCACGTTGGACGACTGGTTAGCACATCTCCCTCACAGTTCTTGGGACCGGGGTTCAAATCCCGACCCCGCCTGTGTGGAGTTTGGATGTTCTCCCCGTGCCTGTGTGGGTTTTCTCCGGGCACGCCGGTTTCCTCCCACATCCCAAAAACATGCGTGGTAGTTTGATTGAAGACTCTAAATTGCCCGAAGGTGTGAATGTGAGCGCGAATGGTTGTTTATTTCTATGTGCCCTGCGATTGGCTGGCGACCGGATCAGGGTGTACTCCGCCTCCTGCCCGAAGATAGCTGGGATAGGCTCCAGCAGCCCACAACCCTAGTGTGGATAAGCAGTAAAGAAAATGGATGGATTGATGATGATACATTTGAAGAAGAAAAAATGAGGCACAAGTCACCAAGGTTATTGCCATTGGATAACTATCCATCCATCCATTTTCTGAGGCACTTATCCTCACAAAGAGTCGCGGGAGCACATTCACACCTACGGGCAATTTAGAGTCTTCAATCAACCTAGCATGCATGTTTTTGGATGTGGGAGGAAACCGGAGTGCCCGGAGAAAACCCACACAGGCACGGGGAGAACATGCAAACTCCACACAGGCGGGGCCGGGGATTGAACCCCGGACCTCAGAACTGTGGGGCAGACGCTTTAACCAGTTGGTCACCGTGCCGCTGGATAAGTATATAATTACATTTAAAATAAATAAATAATTAAATAATATCCAGTATATTACAGAAAAATGCTTCATGTGACCTTAATCATACTATCTTGTATTACAATTATTTTAAATCCATCCATCCATCTATCCATTTCCTGTACCGCTTTATCCTCACAAGGCTGGTGGGCGTGCTGGAGCCTATCCCACCTATCTTCGGGCGAGAGGAGTAGTACACCCTGAACTGGTCGCCAGCCAATCGCGGGGCACATATAAACAAACAACCATTTGCGCACACATTCACACTTAAGGGCAATTTAGAGTCTTCAATTAACCTAGCATGCATGTTTTTGGGATGTGGGAGGAAACCGGAGTGCCCGGAGAAAACCCACGCAGGCACGGGGAGAACATGCAAAGTCCACACAGGCGGGGGCCGGGGATTGAACACCGGTCCCCAGAACTGTGAGGCAGATGTGCTAACCAGTCGTCCACCGTGCCGCTTATTTTAAATGTGAACAATATTGACATAAAATTGAAATAGAAAAAATATTTTTTTAATTATTATTATTATTTTCTGCTCAGCAGCTACAGCCAAAGTATCTTACTTTTTTTTTTTTTTTTTTTTAAAAAGGGTGGATACTTCATTATATACTATCATTATAATGGAATCGCGATCGTGGACTTCAGGAGGCATCCTTCGCCACAGCTGCCCCTCACGCTGTCCAGCTGCCTTGTGTCAACCATCGAGACCTGTTCCTGGGAATTACAGTCTCTCAGGACCTGAAGTGGGCGATCAACATCAACTCCATCCTCAAAAAGGCCCAGCAGAGGATGTACTTCCTGCGGCTTCTGAGGAAGCACGGCCTGCCACAGGAGCTGCTGAGGCAGTTCTACACAGCGGTCATCGAATCAGTCCTGTGTTCTTCCATCACAGTCTGGTTTGGTGCTGCTACAAAAAAGGACAAACTCCGACTGCAACCGACAATCAAAACTGCTGACAGGATTGTCAGTACCCCCCTACCAGCCCTTGAGGACTTGCAGGCTGCCAGAACTAAGACAAGAGTGTGCAAAATCCTCTCGGACCCTCCAAATCACGGTCACCAGCTCTTCCAGCTCCTTCCCTCAGGTAGGCGCTACCGATCAATGCAAACTAGAACTAGCAGACATTCCAACAGCTTCTTCCCTCTTGCCATCAACTTCTTAAACAGCTAAGCTACAATTCCATTGCAACATGCTGCCAATTTTTTTTGTCTTGAGTTTGTTGTCACATTTCTGTCAGGCCAATTATACATTACTCGTGCACTCACTGTAGTAGTCTCGCCACGCTGCACTATTTGCATATGTGTTGTTGACCAATACTGGCCACTCATGCCAGAGTAGCATCTGCACCACTTGCACACTGATTGAGGAGTATCTGCAACATTTGCACAATCAACATTGTCCCAGATTATCGCGCCACTAGTCACTTTAAACTTGCATACACTCCTTGAAGTCTCGGCGCCCTTTGCACAATGGTCATTGCACCGGACTATTGCTATATAAGTGATGCAAACTGCTCTAAGTGCTGGAGGACTCTTTTTGCACAATTGTCAAAAAAAATTTGAAATAAAAAATTGTACCAGCAACACCAGATATCTAGCCACCCTTTATGGCTCAGTGACTGTTTTTCTCATTGTCTTTATGTCTCAAAGGTGTTCTCTGTCAATTAACTGTCTGTTGTCGTACTAGAGCCGCTCCAACTACGCGGAGACAAATTCCTTGTGTGTTTTTTGGACATAGTTGGCAAATAAAGATGATTCTGATTCTGAATAGAAAATGTTCATTATTATCAGAATCAGAATCATCTTTATTTGCCAAGTATGTAAAAAACAAACAAACAAGGAATTTGTCTCTGGTCTCCGCTCTCGTACAAAAACAGTACTCGTACTTTTGAGACATAAAGACATAAAAAACAGAGTCACTGAGCAATAAAAGTTTACCAGTAATCTGGTAATGCCGGTACAATTTATTATTATAATTTTTTTGCAAAATGATGCAGAGTCCTGTAGCAATCAGAGCAGTTTGAAATGACTAATAGAACAATAGTCCGGTGCAATGAACATTGTGCAAAGGGCACAGACTTCAAGAAATTTATGCAGTTTAAAGTGACTAGTAGTGCGATAAGCTGGGACAATGTAAATTGTGCAAATGGTGCAGATGCTACTCAAGCACATGAGTGGCCCGTATTGGTCAACAACAGATATGCAAATAGTTTTTTATTTCACTAAGAGTGACGAGAAATCTCAGTATGTTAAAACTAATATGTTTTCATGCTGCAAAATATTAGATTGTCATATTCCATGTTCATATTTTCTTTATTGTTTATTTTATTTCCATTTTTTTTATAAATTGCGAGTAAAGCCCCCAGTATATTTCAATTATTTTTTTCAAACATTTTAATGGTGCCACAATATATATATATTATATATAATATATAATATATATTTTCATTTCATTTTTGTTTTATATTTTGATGATTAGCAAGTATAAACAAACAACCATTCGCGCACACATTCACACCTAGGGGCAATTTAGAGTCTTCAATCAAGCTACCATGCATGTTTTTGCGATGAGGGAGGAAACCAGAGGGCCCGGAGAAAACCCACACAGGCACAGGGAGAACATGCAAACTCCACACAGGCGGGTCCGGGGATTGAACCCCGGACCTCAGAACTGTGAGGCAGACGCTCTAACCAGTCATCCACCGTTCCGCCGTACAATTCAGTATATTACAATTATTTTGGGAAAATATTTTATTGATGCCACAAAATATTACATATTTATTATATTTACATTCTAATATTTCGATAATTAGGTGGTAAAATCCCCAGTATATTTCAAAAATAATTTTCAAACATTTTATTGGTGCCACAAAATATTATATTTTCATTTTATTTTTTATTTTGCTGATTACCAAGTACAATTCAGTATATTACAATTATTTTGGGAACATATTTTATTGATGCCACAAAATATGACATTTTTTATTATATTTACATTCTAATGTTTTGATAATTAGGTAATCCACAGTAAAGTATATTCCAATTATTTTTTGTCAAATTTTTTATTTTATATTATTTTTTAAATATTTTAAATATTGTTATATTTTAAAATATATTTTTTTTACTGCCACAAACTATTACATTTTAATTATATTTCCATCTATATATTTTTTATTTTGATGATTAGCTAATAAAATCCACAGTATATTATAATTATTTTTTAAACATTTTATTGATGCCTCAAAATATTATACTATCATTGTATCATTATTTATTTGTATTTTATTTTATTTTTTTGCTGACAGTTGTACTATTTTACCAGACACACCTCCATCACTTTACTCACCAGGGGTCCCATGAGCTTCAACACCTCATAGAGCTCCTCCCTGTAGACCGGAGGCAGCCAACGGCACCCCAAAAGCTTAGCAACCATTCCCACCTGGGGCACATCTCCGGCAGTCGGGGTCTCCGGTCCCACCGGGGGGCCTCCGACTTGGGGCTCGGGAGCCGGCTTGTCCATGGTGACCACCAAAAGAAAAAGTGGCGCTCGGGACCAGAGTCACACAGTTGACATTTACTGATGGAAGGACTGGAGGGAGGCCCCCGAGGGAAGGCAGAGAAGGCATTGCTAAAGAAAAGTCATGTGGGGTTTCCTTCGTGAACCTTAATCATTTGTGTTTGTTGTAAAACCTTACTGGTAATCGGATGAGGAATTCCCAAGAACCAAAAAGCCCCCACATGTTTTCAGTGGTCACCCTGCCAAGTTCAGTGTTTAATGACATCAATTGAAAACAACAAGATTAAAATGGTGGATTCAAAGTAAAGATTATGCAATGAGGCATATTGCAGCACTACCCGCGTGCGTGTGTGTGTGTCTGTGCGTATGTATGTAATTACCTCTGACCTTTACCCAGCGCCTTATCTTTTGAATGAGCCACTGTGACGCAGGGAAAAAAAATAAAAAAATTAAAAGAAAAATCTAATTTTGCAAATGAAATGACATGATGATCAAGTCACCAAATTTGTAAGCACCGGTTGCATAGTTAATGTGACTAAAATAGCAAAAGTCACATATATACAGACACACACATTGTAATGCATTAATCATATTACAGTGTGAGCATCTACCGTAAGTGCATTTTGTCAAGCTTTCATAACGCTTTCCTTGAATGGAAGTCACAAGAAAGCCATGAGAGAATTTATATTGATTTACTTAATTGTTTTGTACTACAGCATCATCAGAGACGTAATAGATTAATGTCACTTGTTATGTACGACGATGCCGACTCTTCTCATTGTCCATCCATCCATCCATTTTCTGAGCCGCTTCTCTTCACTAGGGTCGCGGGCGTGCTGGAGCCCATCCCAGCTGTCATCGGGCAGGAGGCGGGGTACACCCTGAACTGGTTGCCAGCCAATCGCAGTCTTCTCATTGTTCTCACTGTTATTCAGATTCACAGAAGTACAAAGAACATTGTTGATTTTTCATATGACAAGGTGCACATTTTTATTGCCACATCCAACACTACTAATTCTTGCTGCTTTTCACATTTGCTACCGTACCATGCAAAACCACTATTGATTTTTTATTTGTTTTTTAAACGATGAAGAGGTGTATGTATGTATATATCTTTATAGTTACGATTGGTCCTGAAAAAAACAAAAACAAAAAACACTGGTCATTTTTAAATGATTGACCAGGCATATTGCTAACTCCATATCAATATACAATGCTGTTGGCTATTCCTGCTGCTGTTCCCATTCACTTCTGTATATTTAATATTTTTGCATTCATGTACATTAGTTTAAGCTGCTCGCTCTGAAATCCTTTTTATGTCCACTATTGTACATTCCCACCCACGTTTTAGCACCAGCTAGCAATAAAAAAATAAAAAAAAACGTAGACAACAATAAAATGTGGACAGGAACTCACACATAAATGATGAGAAACGCTGGGAAGTCCTGAAGCTGCACTAATCTTCCAGAGTTTTTAATAGCAACCTAGCACGTCGTCCCGTCTCAGAGCTTCAGGTGAACACGCCCAGGTGAGCTATATGCTGCTTGCTCCGTACATCACCGCTGACTAGTCTTGCTCTTGTTCACATTCACTTCTATACATATGTATTTGTGTCTTTTTGCTTCTCGTTTGTAATGGTTTGATGTGGGCTATTATTGAGTAGATTTACTGATACTCGCTACGTACGACGCTACCGACTTGTCTTCCTGCTGTTCACTTTCAGGACAGCAGGAAAAGAAGAACACTATTGATCTCCATGCTATACAGCCATCTGGATGGCCGTGTTCACATCTCGATCTATATCATTTGTCTTACAAGCACCGTTGCTGACTATTCTTACTGTTGCCCACGTTCACTTCTGTAATACAATGCATATATTTTCTATTCACGCCTCCTTTGTCGTGTTCTCATGTGAACTGTGATTTCTTTGGACACATTCATGCCACCTTCTCCCGACATTGCTGCTGACTATTCTCGCTGCTGTTCGTGTTAACGACTGGATATAATTCTTCTTTCTGGTGTGAGCTATAATTTGTTCTGACACGTGAAAGCCACTGACTATTGTTACTGCTGTTCACATTCACAACATACATTCCTGTTGACTTTTCTCGTTGCTGATCAAAATCAGCAAGAAGAGTATTTATCTCTCTACTACTCACAAGCATATTTGCATTTTTGTATTGCTAAGATTTGTCATACGTAAAAACGCTGCTGACTATTGTTTGGACTTTAGAAGCTCAAAGCACGTGTTGTTATTTTAGATGACAAAAAAAAAAACACCATAAAGAGTGCGTGATTCACCCAAAATTATTTTCTCTCACTTTCTTACCACGAAGGAATAAAAATGGGATCCTACTGTTTCCTTGTGTTAGCGCTGTGTGCGGCACAGACGTTGTGTAAGTATTACACGCACACACACACACACGCACACACACACACACACACACACACATTTCCTGTAAATGCTAAGGGATGAACATTGTGCGTCAAACAGTCGTTCGTACCTCCGCCATAGCCAAATCGCAAATGATGATACTTTTGATCACCATTTGTCTCTTGGTTATTGTTAAATCAAAGCAAGTCAGATTCACTTCACAAAAAAGTAGAAAACATGTTATCAACCGCATTGCCAAAATGATCCCATACTGCTGACCTAAATTCGCTTGGAGGCTCCACAATTTCATGGTTTTTAGTAGCACTAGCCATTTGTCTTCCACTCCTCCGGTCCACTCTCCTCATGTCGTTCAACAGAACAATTTTAACATTTTACTCACGCCGGGCATACAACCGTGAGCGGAAAAAGTAGTCACATGACACACAGTTGGAGGAGGGTTGCTGAAGAAATATCTTTTTCAATTAAGGCTTAGATTTTGTCCAAATTAAGTTGAAATGATAATAATAATATTAATTTGATTAAGTTTGGGCGGCACGGTGATGACTGGTTAGAGCGTCAGCCTCACAGTTCTGAGGACCCGGGTTGAATCCCCGGCCCCGCCCGTGTGGAGTTTGCATGTTCTCCCCGTGCCTGCGTGGGTTTTCTCCGGGCACTCCGGTCTCCTCCCACATCCCAAAAACATGCATTCATTGGAGACTCTAAATTGCCCGTAGGTATGAATGTGAGTGCGAATGGTTGTTTGTTTGTATGTGCCCTGCGATTGGCTGGCAACCAGTTCAGGGTATACGCCGCCTCCTGCCCGATGACAGCTGGGATAGGCTCCAGCACGCCCTAGTGAGGAGAAGCGGCTCAGAAAATGGATGGATGGATGATTAAGTTTGATAGCACTGTTAGCTCATATGGATGTGTCTGAAACGGAGGCACAAACTCTGGGAAGTGGAAGTGGCGTGTCGCGGTTCTGGCGTTTCAAAGGTGACCCAGGTTCGTGTCTGAGAGTATTGTGATTTTCGGTTTCGATACTGCATCGTTAACTTACAAGCGTAATACACAGGCGTTTGCCTTTGTGTGGTACAACATGGTAACGTAGCTCTATTTCTCACAGTTTTAGCATTTGTGCCCCTTATTCACAAATGTAATCTTCATCCCAAGGTGTCACCATCGAGTCGGTGCCCGGCGTGAATGGCGAGGGAGTCATCCTGACTGAGCTGGAGACCACAGTGTTGCTGTTGTGTCGTAGCAATCGGTCCGAGGGTGAGGGAGCGGAGCTGGTGTGGTTGAGGAACGGCGCGACGGTGGCTCTCCGAGAGGGAAACCGCAAAGGACAAAGCGCCGTGTGCGTCATGCCAGTCATCCACCAGGACAACGGTGCCACCTTCACCTGCCGCCTGAGCAGCAACGCCACTGTTGAGGCCTCCGCCACACTGAACGTCACATGTGAGCGCTAACAGGCACCAAACACAAACTGTGGAGTGCTGACGTCGGCCAAAGTCAAACATGCCGAAATATGTCACAAAAATGTATTTGATTGAGAAAGAAAACAACATACAATTTCACCCCAGTCCTTTAGGTGGCAGTAGTCTGTATTTCAAACCAATTGGAGGTGGGAACAAAATATCCCTTTCATTATATATTTTGCCATAACGTAGCAATTTCGCTAAGTCAAGGTAGCTTTATTGTCACTGTCAGTTTGCACACACACATTTTGTATTCTATAGCATACCATATTTTTGGGGTATGCTTTTGTAAATATACTTAGATATCATGATAATGCTAGTATCGTGATATCGTGATCACATCTGATGTGAAATTACCCTCCAATGACAAGCAAAGTATCAATAATAGACACAAAATTATTGTATAAATTTTTTGTATACTTTAGCCTTTGATACATTTACATAGATTATCGCTGTATTGTAATACTGCTGGTATCGTTGAAAAAATATCGATATTTATATCGTTTCAGGAGTTAGTCTACAACTGCCAGCTCTGGTGTATACGCACAATAATACTGTAATGCATTGTATCCGCTGCCATACAGTAATGATATACCTGTAGCAACATCCAATATCGATATTGTTGCTGTACAATGTTACTTCATTTGTTGAATTTTCTTTGATGCTTTTCTCTAGATAAATGGATATGCTGACGTGTTGTATAGTACAGGGTTTTCTTTTCAATGTATTGATTTCCACTGTATCGTGGCACTGTTGGTATCAATGGAAAGATATGACGATAACATGGTATCGGTTACTCAGCAATTGCGCAATAGCAAAATATAAATATTGTAATGCATTACAGTGTATTTTTATTTGTTGCTGTGCGGTATCAATAACACGATATCTTATATCCTGATCAGATTACTTTGATAAAAGCTCCTTGATCTATGCCCATTATTCTAAGTATTAGTCAACCCCATGAGTGCTACCACATTCAATTAACTTAATCCTGGAATCTAATCTTGTTTCAAAAGGCCTCTGAAAGACTTTCCCAATTTGTGCAAATCTACAATTCTCCTTCTACATTGAGTTCCTGTCTTTCCCATTGCTCTGATTGCTGCCACCTCCGAATGACTTGATGAGTTTAGAATCTGCACTTGTGTAGAATTGCGACCAAAAGGCTTGTGACGCCTACAATTCTCTTACTAGCTCTTCGAGAGACTTTCCCCATTATTCTGAGAATCAGTTGAGCCAATCATCCATCCATCCATCCATCCATTCTCAGTACTGTTTATCCTATTTATTTGTCACGGGGCGCTGAAGCCTATCCCAGCTGACATATATAGACACGGACAACCATTCGGACTCAGATTCACACCGTCACTGAGTGAGAACTGCACAAATGCACCACTACTACACCATCAGTGACTTGATCCTATCAAGTGCTGGCAAATCCCAATAACTTGATGATTAAGGAATCTGCAATCGTTTAGCAATGTCTCTAAAAACACTTTTCCACAACTAAATCCACAATTTTCCTTCCACACCGATAATTCAGATACAAAAAAAATATACTTGATGATCTTTGAATCTGCTGTAGTTTGGAGATGGCCCCAAGACTTCTACAATCTTGTTCTCCTTTAACACTGAGTTCCTTGGTTTTCCCCCATTGTCCTTACAGGTCGACCCCATGATAGCTACCGCATCCAAATAACTTGATTATCTTGGAATGTGCTTTGGTTTAGAAAGGTCTCCAAAAGACCTTCCTAACCTTTGTAAATCTACACCAGTCTTTCTTGGTTCTTCAGCTGACTTTCTCCATTTTTCGAATTATTGGTGGACCCAAAGATTGCTACCACATCCAAATAACTTGCAGGCTTCACTTAGTCGTAATTGGATCTATAATAGTTTCCCGGCGGTGGCACAGTGGCAGAGTTAGCACAGCCGCCTTACGGTTTGGAGGTTGGAGGTTCAAATCCGGGGTCACTGCACGATGGGCTTTAGGTTAATTGAAGAATCTAAATTGTCTGTAGGTGTGAATGTGTGTAAATAGTTGTTTGTCCATATGTGCCCTGCGAGTGGCCGACAACCAGTTCAGGGTGTTCACCAGCTCTCGGCCGAAGTCAGCTGTGATGGGCTCACACGCAACCCTAGTGAAGAAAATTGATGGATGGATGGATTGATGTTTTCCAAAATTGTGCAAATTTACAGTTACTGTATCCTTCTTGGGTCTGCAACTGATTGACAATTTCCCATTGTTCCGAGCATTGGTAAATCCATGTGTGCTGACACATCCAAATAACTTGACGATCTGTGAAAGACTTTCCCACAACGTGTGTAAAAAAATTAAATAAAATTAATTTTAAAAATTGTTTCCTTCCAATTGTTCAGGGTATTGGTCGATCCCATGAGTGCTGTAAAACTAATCCTCTGAGCGTTACCCTCCTTAGATCCGCCCATGCTGTCAGGATCTGACAATGTGTGGGTGGAGGATGACTCGCCGCTGGTCCTGCACTGTGACACCTTTGCCAACCCGCCCGTCTCCTCAGTGCGGTGGACCCTCAACGACAGCGCTCTGGACCTCCTGGCAGGGGGTTTCTCCGTGAGCGACAATGGCTTCGCTAGCCGGCTGTCAGCTGACAAGGCGGAGAAGAGTAAGCACGAGGGCCTCTACCGCTGCATCGCCGACTCACCCGTCTACGGTATCAAGAGCAGGGACTTCCTGGTTACCGTCACAGGTGAGACCTTGAGGACCAGACCCCCTGTTCAGCCTCCATGTTGACAACTTTGTTGTTGTCTGCAGAAAAGACCTTCAAGTTTCCACTGATGCCCATCATTGCTGGCGTGGTGGTGGTGTGCCTGACAGGACTCCTTGCCATTCTTTCACGCTGGAAAAAAATCATCAAGGTAACGTGGTACTTACACAAGATGGAAAAAGGTATTTATATGCAAGACATACTCTAAGTGTAGGTGTACCAACAATTTTCTCCATATGATGCCATTAATACTGGCAAAACACGCCTCCTAACGCCCAACTTTTTTCTCCCAACAGTGCTGCAAGTGAACGATGTTCGTCGACTTTACATGCCTGCCTGCAGCCGGTTAGCTTGGTGCTAAGGCTAAGAGAACCAGCTCATGAAAGGACTCATTTCATAGTTCTCCACATGACTGCCCGTCTTCATGACAGCAGGGAAGAGCCCTTGCACTTATTTAGCTTTGTATAAAGCTAAGGCTAGGCTAACCAGCTAATTAAATGACTGCTTTTGTAGCCCTCCATGAGGACACCTGTTTATTGTAAATTACAACTCAACGAGGCTGCCTGAAGCCAGTTAGCTTAGTATAAAGCTAACCATCAAAATAAAGAGTCCTTTTTGTAGCACTGCACGAGGACGCCTGTTTATTGTAAATTGCTACTTAACGAGACTGCCAGTTAGCTTAGCATAACGTAGGAACTCTTAATTATTTTGCCACCTAAACCGCTTATAGTTTTATTATTAGCTTGCAACAAAGGTGTTTTTTGTGTCATTTATATGGGCAATCTAGTATTTTACCAAGATTGAGTGTACAATTATTTTTCAATGACCATCCTAATGATTACGTCTAAGAAACGTGGATTTTTAATGTCTTCTTTATGTATGAAATCTAAATTTAACTCAGGTTTTAATGACTGAACTTAAACTCCGGGCTCAAGGACACTGACTCGTTAAAATGGTGTTATACATTTACTTTTAACAAAACAAAAGCCCGTGTGTCAACGTCCAAGGCCGAGCTCACGCTGTCCCTTATCCATAAAATTAATTAAATATGGTAGTGCATGTGTTCACATAAAAAACGTCTTGAGGAATAATCGAAACAGATAAGGAAAAGAGAGACGCGTTTGATTATAACTGTGAAGTTTAACCTAAAAAAAAATACTCTTTACCAGAGGATGGCAACCTACTACCATAAACACTAGCGACACCTGCAGGTCAATTTATAACACCACACTTTAAATAAAGTGAATTATTTTATTGGTGCCAATCACGTTTAAATGTATGAAATTTATGAACGTATGTGCGTGTGTGTATATATATGTATATATATATGTGTATATATATATATATATATATAGAGAGAGAGAGAGAGAGAGAGAGAGAGAGAGAGAGACAGAGAGAGAGAGCGAGAGAGAGAGAGAGAGAGAGAGAGATACAATACAATACAAATTGTAACGAGGTCAACTTCCGAACCACACATTTCTTTAAAAAAAAAAAAGAAAATCGGAAGTTTTTTTATTTAATAATTTTATGCTATTTGTAATGATAAAATTCAAACAAATGAATAACACATTTAAATAAATCTAAAAAATTAGCAAGTGACGGAAGTAGCTAAGCAGGGGAGGAAAGCGGGAACTAATAGCGACGTTTCTAAAAAACATTTAACTCGTTAATATACCCTACGTTGTTATTGATGCTATAATCACAATAAAACACAATAATATTAAATTCAATTTAAATTTTTTATGTAAATAATAAATAAATAAGGTATTTCCGTACCGGAATTTGCGACCAGGATACCGGAAGTATGAGTGGAGGGCGGGACGTGTCCCTGACGTCACTTGACAGGGCCTGTCGGCCAATGGTATCCATCTGCACTCTGCAGCCCAAATTCAAACAACGGAGGACCCGCCGAGTCTTGCTCAACAGTGTTTGTTTTCAGGTAAGGCAAACTTAACACGTACGACAGTAAACAGACATTTAATGGCGTTTTCTTACATACGTAGCGCGCGGGGTTCACGGGTGGAGGACTAACTGTTAGTTTGCTCGCCAAGGGCGCTGGCCTGGTTTGAAAATCTCTTGTTTCCCAAATTCTCTTTTTGACCCCACCCTGCGGTGATCTCCCGTTGTTTGTGGTGCGAAAGCTGACTTTAACTTTCACTCGTGAACCGGCGATAGTTTGGCGTTGTTTTACGCTCGAGGACCGTATTTTTGTTGTAATAAAGACGCGGATTTAGATCGTCCTTGTACGTCGAAAAACTGTCACTCATTGTTCCCATTTTCTTAAAAATAGTGTTTTTACATTCAAACAAGCTCGTGGAACACGTCTTTTTTATATAATTATTATCTTAGCGCAGAATCTGATTTGCTATTTTAAATGTTTGGTTAAGATTATAAATGATAATTGAATTTTCAGCTAGCATGTAAACTCATGTAGGCTATCTGCTATATTTGATTTGCAACGTGACAAGATTCCCCAAAAATGACAGGCTGTCAAAATGCTGAGTCTGGTTGGATTGGCCACTTCAACCTGAGTACAATGCACCAAGAATTTTGTAAATTGAATGATGGGTATAGGGTAGAGAAAATCTGGTCCAAAACCGCCTTTGAATTACAGTAAAACAGTATAACTTCATTGTTTTCAACATATCTCATTGACTCTTTCATTTTGTCTGCTACTCGGAGAACCCCCTTCTCCGATTGGCTGAGAAGTTTCTTTTACCCACTAATAAGCTCTTACGGGCCCAGGGTTTCTCCAAGTCTCTGTGTCAAAATAACCGTGTTGTTTCAAACAATGTCACGTGCCCTAAAAACTGAATAAAATATTATTCATGCGAAGAACAGTATGGGCAATAGAATCCATATTTGTTATGGAGGATTTTAGAGGCGTTTAACTCATTCACTGCCAGCCTTCCCAGTCAACGTGGATATTTGACTTCTTAAGCCGTCAATGGCAGTGAATGTGTGTGCGCAGCCCATGTTTTTTAGAAAATCCCACCAAGATAGAGCCACTTTGTCACGTTGCTGATTTGATTAGGTAGACTCTGTTAATTCTGATGTTCTTAATGTTAAATATGACTTAACCATCATCACCCAGTGTCGAAATGGCGTCATCTTCCATGATGGACGCAGTGGGAAGAGCCGTTGTGGGAGTTTGGCGGGCCCACACTACCCTGGACGAGTCGGACGGCGCAGAGAGCTCCCCCGAGGCCTGTGACCGATTCCACAAGCTGCGCTCCTCGTCCTCCCTCAACTCGCTGCGCATGTCCCTGCGCAAGCGTCTCCCGCTCCGCGCCGTCCAGGCCAACTCCCTCCCGGAGGATGCCTGCGACGAGCCCGCCAAGGAGCAGCCCAAAACCAGCGCCGTCCGCAAGCTGACGCGCACCGCTCGGAACTCCATCAGCGGGGTGTATCAGGTACCTACACTCGGGACTAAAGAACACTTATGCATCCATCTTTATCATCTTTCGTTATCGTCTCCCACTCAGAGGTTGCAAATGAGCAGGGAGTTCTCCCGCGACCAGTGCTTGGTGGGGACGCCGGGTCGCATCTGTGAGGGGGAGGAATCCGCCTCGCCGGCGTCTCGTACCCCGAGACGCACCCCCAGGTCCACAACTACGACCAGGCGCACACCAGGCTCCAGAGGGAGGAGGACCCCTGACGGCAACGTTCGTGGGGTGAAGCACGGGGGAGGGAGAAGGCAGCTGGTTCGCATGGCGGCGCTGCGAAGCCCTTTTGCCTCTCCTAACATGCAGAATCAGACACTGTGAGTCACGTGGAAGCTTTTCCCGTACATAAATGGCAATTTGCTTCCTTCATTCTGACTTTTTACCGTCTTTGCCGTGACAGGAAGTTTGACCAGGATCTGGAGTCTGTCTCAAGTGGACTCAGGAGGCTTAAACGTCTCTCAAGGGCCTTCGACGAGCTCATCGGAAGAGATGAAAAGTAAGGCCTCTTTCACGGTGCACAAAAGAAATCACTACAGTGTAGTGTGAACTAATGTTACACATTAAACAGGCCAAAGCCAGAATGATTAAAGAGAAATTTCAGCCAGCACGGAACAACATTCAGTAGTTTGTCATGATGACTGACTGTAACCATATTTGTGTGTATGAATGAAAGAGGGTGTTTGTGTGTGAATGAGACGTCTGTAATCGAGAGAGCCGTTGCTCTTCAATCCGGAGAGAATCCAGTCCAATCAATCCCAGCTGGTGTCTCGCCACATGTCCCTCCCACCGTGCACATTCTTCCCACCTCAATTTCAAACTGAGCGGAATGAAGGGGCAGATAACGTGGGAAGAAACGCGCACGCGTGTGTTTGTATCAGAAACTCAAAGGGTGTGAGTGTGAGAGAGAGAGAGAGAGAGTAAGTGTGTGCACATGTGTGAGATAATGTGTGTGTGAAAATTCCAAGAATGTGTTTTTTTCCTGGGAATGTTTTTGCATGTCACTTCCTGCTGTGACGTTCAACGTGTGGAATTAAAGTGGTTGGCCCACATAAACATGGAGTGTTGCTGCCCCCCTCCCATCCCCCACTCCCCACCCTACCCCACCTTCCTCCTACAACAGGCGGTTCAGCTATTCCCAAATAGCGGAGTAAGGGGAGAAGGTAAATGCATCCTAACAAAGGACGACGACTAAAAGAGGAATGATGAGCATGTGATGAAGATGCATGTGCCTGGACTAAAGAAACAGCACACTTTTGTTTTACTAACTGTACTGCACCTACATTGGAACCTCTATTAGTACGTCTAAAAATAACACTCCGGGGGACATACGCTTACAAAGACGTCGAATAGCATTGTTATTACCATTGTCTTTAATTTATAAGACAACATTTCACACAACATGAAATGTTAAAAACAACATACATCCTTTAAACCAGTGGTGCTCAAACTTTTAACACCAAGTACCACTTAAAAAAATAAAATACTTGGCTCTTCAAGTACCATCATCATGACCAACATTAAAATACAGTAGTGTATTAGGCCTATGTTTTTATATTTAAAAAAAAAAAAAAAATGAGACAGAGGTTTTATTCCTAAAGAAGTATATTATTGTAAACCACTGTAACATTATGCGCAGTTTGAAAATTAAAACACTACTGAAATAATTTAAAATAAAAAAAACACTCCTTAAATAATGATTCAATGAAAATGTATTGCACATAAAAATCAAAACTACCGAAATAAAAGTTTGAAAACAAAAAACAGTTGCGTATTCAAAATGTGTAAAACTGTATTAAAAAGTTAAATACAACTAAACTGTACTAAAGGTAGTGATTCTGTCACGTACCACTACTAGTACTTTGAGAATCACTCCTTTAGACAATTTGAACTGTAACACAACGAACAACTAGTGTTTAAAAAAAAAAAAAAAAAGATGTATAAAGGGTGGGGGGGGGGAATAGCTAGTCAGATTTAAATACAACAAATAATAAAAGCTTCATAACTACTACATGATTTGTGGTAAGCAATTTTCTTTGTCGGACCCTTGGCATGACATGACTCCAGAGTGACTTTTCGAGGTTCCACTGTTGATTCCTTTCTTTTACAACACTTTCACCTCTTCTCTTAAGATTCCTCGTGCGTCTCGACAGTCCGCTAACAACTGAAGAGCTGATCGGAGTGTTGATCGTCTGCTGATTTATTGTTCCTTTAGGTGCAAAACAGCAGACGAGAGCGGCAGTTCGACAGCCACGGTGACGATGATGAGGAAGCTGGACCCCAGCGGGAAGCTCAGCTGCTCCAACCTGAGCCGCAGAGCCTCACGGGTGTCGGAACAACTTGGCGGCTGGGCCCACGCCGTCCGTAAATGAGGCCCTCGCTAAGTTTGCATGCATTGTATAGGACCTTTTTTTTTTTTTAAATGTATGTAGCCATGTTATAAACACCAAGGTGTCCGTTTGTTAGCCAGAGAACACATAGAAGTGGTATGGTACCGTGATATTACTTAGTATGTTTTTCCCCCAGAACTCGTCTATTTTTCAGTGTTATTTGTTTGTTTACGTGTTACTCGGCTAATTAGCTAAATATGGGTCAACTACCCTGAAGTGTAGCTACCAAAGGTGTTCTTGTTTTTTGAATGTTTGTCCTCTAGCTGCTATAACCAAATGTATTAGTTACAATGTTCTATAAACACTTGTTGTTTTTTTTTATTTTTTATTTTTAATTGGAACCTTTTTACTCGTCTCTGGGAGCTACATGTTTTTTTTTTTTAAGGAAAAACACCAAAACTATACCTGTCAAACTAACACTAAGATCTGTTCATATGCAATAATTTTACTAATATTTGTGTCACTTGTTTTTATTGTATGTTTTCCATATGTATGTGCCTTTTTATACATCTTTTCTATCATTTTTCTGTATACTGTATGCCCGATGTGGGCTCTTAAAATGTGACCTGTGGGTGATTTGTGTAGTCTACTCATTTTATAATGTGATAAGTAAGACTTAATGGGTCAAATTGAGCAATTATGTGCCATGTAAAGCATCCATAGACCAACTTTCTAATTACTGGAAGGGGGAAAAATTGTCAAAATGTGAATTAAACTGTCTTTTACAGTATATATGGTCATTGGTCATGTTAAATTACTGTATTTACAAGTCATGTAAAATGGGAATCAAGGAGAAAACAGTTGCTCATCTATGTATTATTACAGGACTTCCCAATTTGGGGTGCAATAACATTTCACGGGATGTGGAAAGTTTAGTTTGGCAATTTTTTAATTTTGTAGATTTTTGGGGGGGGGGGGTGGATTTCATTGTTTTCTTTAAAGAACTGCTCTTCTTGTAAAATAATTTTTTTTACCTTCAAAATTCTTTATTTAAAATTATTTTTTTTAAATAGAGTCCATTTTTTCTCAGAAAAATAATGTTGTTTTTTTTTTTACGTTTGTCCTGAAATAAAACATTTTTTCAAGAGATTTTAGCCTCACAGTTCTTAGGACCTGGGTTCATATCCGGCCTCCCCTGTGTGGACTTTGCATGTTCTCCCTGTGCCTGTGTGCGTTTTCTCCCACACTACAAAAACAAACATGCATGGTAAGTTAATTGACCACTCTAAATTGCCCATAGGTGTGCATGTGTGTGTGAATGTTTGTTTGTCTGTTATGTGCCCTGCGATTGGCTGGCTACCAGTTCAGGGTCTCGCCAAAGATAGCTGGGATAGGCTCCAGCACGCCCGTGACCCTACTGAGGAGAAGCGGCACAGAAAATGGATGTATGGAAAATATTTTTTCAGGTGAAAAAAAATATCTATTTTTTTTCTTTCTTTTTTCTTCAACAAATTTTCAAAAATTATTGAAGTGGTAAACTGTAGCATGTATTTATTTGCATAACCCCAGACATGACACGAGGAGGGAGGGGGTATTATGTACACAAAGTTGTTACTATGATGTCCCAAACATGAAAACAACCCCAAAAAACCTCATTCATATGCACAAATTGATTAGTGATTGATTAGTACCTATGTACTGTAATTTTCAACAAACAAAGACAGGATGCATTGAAACATTCAGCAGGATAACAGCTACAGAAAACACACCAAAATATAGTATTACTGAAATACAAATGTTTATTCAATAATATAAATGTTTCTTATCCATCTTAGAATGACTTGTGTAGTTGTGTGCAAGCACATACTTCGTTTACTCCGGGTGTAGGGAATATAAAAGTTTGAGAATAAAATAAAATGTATAGAGTGAGGTACGAGTACCACAATATTAGTGGTAATTGGGCTCTCTCTGGTGGTATGCAAAAGAATAACTGCAAAAAATAATTCAGTGTTTAACTTTTAAATCAAATAAATCTGCATTTCATCTTGAAAATTTGTTTGTTTAAAAACACTTAGGTACATTTTTTTACTGATATTTTATGAGCAATGCATTTTAATTGACTCATATCTAGGTACAGTTTTTTTCCTGAGCAGTTTTAATGTTCAAAGTGCACGTAATGTTACAGTGGCTTACAACAATTTTAAATATACTTGTTTGAAAGTGTTGGTAAGTACCGTGGCACTTGGAGAGCTAAGTATTGTATGTATTTTAGGACAGTGGTATAGCTGACAAACGACATTCGGCAAGTTCGTCCCTTCCCGCTTGCCGTCATAAGGCCGACGCCTCACCCGGGTAAGCTCAGCCCCTTCCTCGGTCGCTCTCTCCGGCTTTGTAGTGTCCATGCTGCGGCAACTCTCTCCGAACTGTGACGCCGCAAATATATCAACAATGGCCCTCCACGTTCCCAAAGCTCCGGGCTTTGCCCAAATGTTAAAGGATGGCGCTAAGGTGAGCTTAAATCTGAGTGTTACTTTGGACTTTGCCCGCTTTTTGTTTTTTTCCCCCTCCTCGAGGTTCGTTGTGAACCAACGTGCTAGCTACTTAGCATTAGCCGCCTCGTTAGCACGTAGCTTCATTCACATGCTGAGAGAGAAGAGAGAAAGTTCTGGAAGGCAGCCGGGAAGCTTTTAACATCTAGACCTCGTCTACATGCTTTAACTGTCTTTTGTGTAAAATGAAAGTGAGTAGACATATTTGTAAATATTAGTCATGATATGACAGCCTAGCAGTTTAGCCAAGCTGTCATGAGTGATGGTAATGGTAAGGGAAGTAAGTAATTCTCATTTTTTTCCTTTTTTTTTAACGTTACCTTTTAAAGTAAAATAAGATCCACGTATTATTACGGGTATTTATTTTTTAAAGACTTTTATTGTATTGTTAACTAACTGGGAAAATATGGGAAGTTATTCTTCCGCTTATCCGAGGTAGGGTCGCGGGGCAGCAGCCTCAGCAGGGACTTCCCTCTCCCCAGCCACTTCCTATAGCTCTTCCGAGGGGATCCTGAGGCGTTCCCAGGCAAGCCAAGAGACTTAGTCTCTACCGTGTCCTGGGTCGTCCCCGGGATCTCCTCCTGGTGGGACGTGCCCGGAACACCTCACCAGGGAGGTGTCGGGAAGGCATCCGAATCAGATACCCCAGCCACCTCTCGATGTGGAGGAGCAGCGGCTCTACTCTGAGCCCCTCCCGGATGACCGAGCTTCTCACCCTGCCTTTAAAGGAGAGCCCAGACACCCTGCGGAGGAAACTCATTTCGGCCGCTTATATCCTGGATCTTGTTCTTTCGGTCACGACCCACAGCTCGTGACCATAGGTGAGGGTGGGAACGTAGATCGACCGGTAAATCGAGAGCTTCGCCTTTCGGCTTAGCTCCTTCTTCACCACAGGAGACCGATACAAAGTCTGCATCACTGCAGACGCTGCACCTACCCACCTGTCGATGTACCGTTCCATTCTTCCCTCACTCGTGAACAAGATCCCAAGATATTTGAACTCCTCCACTTGGGGAAGGATCTCATCCCCGACTAAAGACCATGGTCTCAGATTTAGAGGTGCTGATTCTCATCCCAGCCGCATCACACACTGCTGCGAACCACTGCAGTGAGAGTTGGAGATCACGCCCTGATGAAGCGAACATAACCACATCTGCAAAAAGCAGAGATGCAATTCTGAGGCCGCCAAACCGGACCCCCTCTACGCCTCGGCTGTGCCTAGAAATTCTGTCCTTAAAGGTTATGAACAGAATTGGTGACAAATGGTAGCCTTGGCGGAGTCCAACCCTCACTGGAAAAGAGTCCGACTTACTGCCAGCAATGCGGACCGAACTCTGACACCGGTTGTACAGGGACCGAACAGCCTGTATCAGGTGGTTCGGTACCCCGTACTCCCGAAGCACCCCCCACAGGACTGCAAGAGGGACACAGTCGAACGCCTTCTCCAAGTCCACAAAACGTATGTAGACTGGTTGGGTGAACTCCCATGCACCCTCGAGGACCCTGCCAAGGGTGTAGAGCTGGTCCACTGTTCCATGGCCAGGACGAAGACCACACTGCTGCTCCTGAATCCGAGATTCAACTTCCCAACGGACCCTCCTCTCCAGCACCCCTGAATAGACCTTACCAGTGAGGCTGAGAAGTCTGATCCCCGTGTAGTTGGAAAACATCCTCCGGTCCCCCTTCTTAAAAAGGAGGACCACCAGCCCAGTCTGTCTATCCAGAGGCACTGTCCCAGATGTCACCGTTGCAGAGGCGTGTCAACCAGGACAGCCCTACTACATCCAGAGCCTTTAGGAACTCCGGGCGAATCTCATCCACCCCCGGGGCCTTGCCACTGAGGAACTTTTTAACCACCTCTGTGACCTCAACCCCAGAGATAGGAGAGCCCGCCTCAGAGAACCCAGACTCTTCTTCCTCATGGGAAGGCGTGTCGGTGGAATTGAGGAGGTCTTCGAAGTATTCTCCCCACCGATTCACAATGTCCAGAGTCGACGTCACCAGCGCCCCATCCCCACTATACACAGTGTTGATGGTGCACTGCTTCCCTCTTCTGCGATGCCAGATGGTGGACCAGAATTTCCTCGAAGCTGTCCAGAAGTCATTTTCCATGGCCTCACCGAACTCCTCCCACGCCCGAGTTTCTGCCTCAGCAACCACCAAAGCCGCATTCTGCTTGGCCATTCAGTACCCATCAGCTGCTTCAGGAGTCCCACAGTACAAAAAGGCCTGAATAGGACTCCTTCTTCAGCTTGACGGCATCCCTCACCGCTGGTGTCCACCAACTGGTCCGGGGATTGCCGCCACGACAGGCACCGACTACCTTGCGGCCACAGCGCCGGTCGGCCGCCTCGGCATGGTCCACTCGGACTCAATGTCGCCCACCTCCCCCGAGACGTGGGTGAAGTTCTGCCGGAGGTGGGAGTTGAAAACTCCTTCTGACAGGGAATTCTGCCAGACGTTCCCAGCAGGAAAAGTTATTAAAAAAAAATAATAATTTCTAGAAACATTTGGCGCATTCCAGGAAAATGCAAAATTGGAATATGAAATTTTTTTTTTCAACAAAAAATTGGGAAAATATGTATTTTCCAAGAAAACAAATTCTCAAAATGTGCTATTAAAAAATCGACTTTTTAAAATTAGCAGTATGATGACAAATGTCTTAAAACACACACACACAAAATATCTATTAATGATCAATTTCAATAAGCCACGGCCTACAGTACAAAACTTTGCCCCCAACTTTGTACTTTTGATAAAAAAAGTTCCCGACAGGTATTCATTATAAGTAACTATGATGTCATCTTTTGCAGCACTATTCAGGTCTTGAAGAGGCAGTCTTTCGCAACATCCGAGCCTGTAAGGAACTTTCACAGACCACACGCTCTGCCTACGGGCCCAATGGTATGTGCCCGGCAATATTTTTTTTTTTCTTCACTAAAATCCATCAATGGATATTCAGTGCCACTGTCGCTTCTCTTTTAGGCATGAACAAAATGGTTATCAACCACTTGGAGAAGCTGTTTGTCACCAATGATGCTGCCACCATCCTCAGAGAGCTGGAGGTAGGCAACCAGCATTTGAGCTTGCCATCTCAGTGACATCATCGATTGATTCAGTCTAATCTCTTTGTTTTAACTTGTTAGGTGCAGCATCCTGCGGCCAAAATGATTGTGATGGCCTCCCACATGCAGGAGCAGGAGGTGGGTGACGGCACCAACTTCGTCCTGGTGTTCGCCGGCGCTCTGCTGGAACTGGCTGAGGAGCTCCTAAGGATGGGCCTTTCCGTTTCTGAGGTTCATTTGCGTTTATGATGTTAAAGGTTCTCAGTTGTTTTTCAAAACCTATCTGTGACAAAATACACCAAGGATAAAGAATTGTATATTTTAAGACTGTAACATAACAAAATGTGAAAGCGTGCGTTGTGAGTGCTTTCCGGAAGCACTGTACTGGTTGTCTACATTGATCACTGCTTGGCCGCAGGTAATCGAAGGCTACGAGAAGGCGTGCCGAAAGGCGCTAGAACTCCTGCCCGAGTGCGTGTGCTCCTCAGCCAAGAACCTCCATGACATAAAGGAAGCCTCAGCGCTGATCTGCACGGCGGTCACCAGCAAACAGTACGGCAACGAAGACTTCTTGTCCAACCTCATCGCGCAGGCTTGTGGTAAGCACCAGCGCACCGCGCTTGACGTCACATCACTTGATTCCCCCCTTTCGATGTCCTTTTCTTTTGTGTTTCAGTGTCAATCTTCCCAGAGTCTGGCAGTTTCAACGTGGATAACGTCCGCGTGTGTAAGATTCTGGTGAGTATCCTGAAATGTGTGGCTTGATTGATTTATTTTTTTTTTTCTCTTTTAGGCCTTCCTGATATTTCCCTCCCCCTTCTCAGGGTTGTGGTGTGACGGCATCCTCGGTGCTGCATGGTATGGTGTTCAAAAAGGAAGCCGAAGGAGACATCACGTCGGCGAAAGACGCCAAAATTGCAGTCTTCTCCTGCCCCTTCGACTGCATGGTGACTGAGACCAAGGTGAGTGAGATGCAGAGTGAAAGGGAGATTCATTGGCCCCTCCTTTTGGTTCGTGATTCATTTGTTCCCATAGGAAGTACAGTTGTGCTTTCACCTCCGAATACTCGTATCCCAAATCATCTTTCTCTACTGAAATGTAAGCAAATAGAATTAATTGGTTGAAAATTCATTAGCAAATACAATTAATTAGTTCCAGCCACCCAAAACACGAACATACATATTTGAACTGTTTTTAATGAGAGAAATTGCATTCTACAGCATAACACTTTATAAAACATGCAGACAGTAATAACACAAATAGATTATGAAGAATTAAACAGTTTGTGTCATGATTTCTTGCTTTAATTCAATGAACATTGTGCTGCTATGTCTGGTGTGTGCGCCTCAGCCACCAGGGCACACTAAAATCCTGCACTTTAACCCCCATATGTTTTTTTTAACAGTTCAAACGCTATCATGTTTTGCCACTTAAGAAGCATATTTCCCCTCTTCGGAATGATTAACTGTGGGCTGTCCCATAGGGTACGGTGCTTATAAACAACGCCAAGGAGCTGATGGACTTCAGCAAGGGTGAGGAGGACATGATGGAGACCCAGGTCAGGGCCATCAAGGAGGCAGGCGCCAACGTGGTGGTGACAGGCGGCAAGGTGGCTGACATGGCGCTGCACTACGCCAACAAGTACAAGTTGATGGTGGTTAGGTAAGGTGGTTATCAAATGCAATTAAATAGATCATTATAATGAATTAAATTAATATTACAAAACATTAAAAAAAATTATAAAATCATTTATTTTTAAGTTAAACAATTACTGCATACATGTATTAAAAATAGGTCAGTATGTTTTTTAAATCATTATAAAATGGGTCAATGTGACCAACAACATAAGAGATCCATCCATCCATCCATTTTCTGAGCCGCTTCTCCTCACTTGGGTCGCGGGCATGCTGGAGCCTATCCCAGCTGTCATCGGGCATGAGGCCGGGTACACCCTGAACTGGTTGCCAGCCAATCGCAGGGCACATAGAAACAAACAACCATTCGCACTCACAGTCATGCCTACGGGCAATTTAGAGTCTCCAATTTATGCATGTTTTTGGGATGTGGGAGGAAACCGGAGTGCCCGGAGAAAACCCACGCAGGCACGGGGAGAACATGCAAACTCCACACAGGCGGGGGCAGGGATTGAACCCCGCACCTCAGAACTGTGAGGCTGACGCTCTAACCAGTCATCCACCGTGCCGCCCCTAATAAACATATTAAAGAAATATGAAGTAACTTAATTCAGTTGCAATGTTTTTACAGTTTATAAAAACATTTTTTTAATGTGTGCGCATGCTTGTCTCATCGCATCCTCGCAATAAAACGGAGGGTTTAAAGTTGGGGGGGGGGGACCCCTCATTTACATGACAATGTTAAAATGAATATTTGAAGGAAATATTTGTAGTAAAGTTTTTATAAAAATTTTAAGTTTTATAAAAACAAAGCATTTTGTTCTTTGTGCTTCTTTAGACTGAACTCCAAGTGGGACCTGAGGAGATTATGCAAGACGGTGGGAGCCGTAGCTCTGCCGAGGCTGGTGAGCTAGCCCTCATCTTGTCCATTTTTGTAAAAAATGACACTTGTATTTTTTTAATTTATTTATTTTTTAAAAATAAACACCATAGACTGGGCCTACTCCTGAGGAGATGGGTCACTGTGATAGCGTTTCCCTGACTGAGGTTGGTGACACTCAGGTGGTGGTCTTCAAACACGGTACGTCCTTTTCTCGCTGTCAATTTCTCGTGTGATTGAAGCTTGACTTTAAATGCAGTATTTATTTTAACGGATCAGAAAAAGAAGATGGCGCCATCTCCACAGTGTTAATCCGAGGCTCCACGGACAACCTGATGGACGATATCGAGCGTGCCATCGACGACGGAGTAAACACCTTCAAGGTCCTGGTTAGGGTGAGTGGCGTCATGTGGAGGGGGATAATTTATTACTTTTCAACTTTGTAATGTTTTTTTTCACTCACAATCGCATAAACATTTCCTATGTGTTAACTGCTTTTGATAAAGTACCCCAATGGTTAAGAATTTTCGCAAACACCTGTTTTAAAAAAAAAAAAAAAAAAAAATTGTACATTTATTTTATTTTTTAACATTGCTTAGCCCATTTTGAGGGAGTGAGGGCAGTATAATGTAAATTTGTGAAGTGATTTGGCAAAATTCAGACGGGCTTGCAACCTCGAAATATTTACTTGGTTGTTTAATTTCACACTCGTTGGGTGGGCAGGCAATCCAGACACCCAACTATTTATGTCCAAAACAAGCCATTGAGAAGTCAATTTTCCATAATGTGTCCCTGTTTACAGGACAACCGTCTAGTCCCCGGAGCGGGAGCCACAGAGATCGAGCTGGCCAAGCGGATCACTTCCTTTGGAGAGGTACTCACATTCATTTGGAACTGCTTTGAAACAGTCTTCAAGTGACATTTTTGTATTCTTCTTCCTTGTTGTTAAGACTTGCCCGGGTTTGGAGCAGTACTCCATCAAAAAGTTTGCCGACGCCTTTGAGGCATTGCCGCGCGCCCTGGCGGAAAACTCTGGCGTGAAGGCCAACGAGCTCATTTCTAAGATGTACTCTGCGCATCACGAGGGCAACAAGAACGCAGGCTTCGATATTGAGGTGGGCCAATAAATGAGAGAAAAGTCTTGATTGTGACAATGTTGGGTACAATAATGCTGTCTGTCTGTTGCTTCCGTGTCCGTTAAATCAAGGTTCTGCTGTATTTTGCCAAACATAAAAAAAATTATAATGGTTTTTGTTGTCTGTAGGGGAAAAAAATGTGCCAGTGTGTTGCGAAGCATTGCCTTTTTAGGAACAGATGAAGTCATTCATTGTTGTAGACGTTTAATATTCGTTTACTGGAGTCCAGCCGTTTACTCCCACAGACAAATATATTTGTCAAGTACATTTTTCAACGGGTAGGCTGTAAGAGTTTCTTTCCCAGCTTGTCTGTGAAAATCAAGATTCTACATAACTGTAATGACAAATGGACACCAGTAGATGACAGCGTTGCATGACTTTAGGTTTCAGATCAGTGCATCTTTTGCGTTAAAGACAAAGATAAGGGTGCGCCTTGGGTTGTCACGTCAATTATGAGGGAGAGAGACATGACAACACGTTGGAAGTTGGACAAGTTTAGGCACGTGACACTCAAAGAGAGTTTGTATATGCATGGTAAAAAGATGGTGCAGTATGTTCTGCGGTAGATAGTCGAAAGTGTGTGTCACGATTGTGACAAATGACGATGCAGTTCATGGCGTGAATAACGTCATGTAAATCAGACGCACCTGAGCAATGCAGTGAGTGGGCGCTCACGGTGCATTTCTTAGGTGTCTAATTACATTTATTTTGCCATCAAAGCCCTCTCTGTTTTGTTTTTGTTGTTTTTATAGTTTGTCACAAAAGCATAAAATATTAGCATCAGCCACTGTTCTGCTCAGCATGTGTGGTTTTTTTTGTTTTTTGTTTTTTTAATCGCAAAGTTTTCTTGGATTTTTGCTCAGAAACTGCTGTTTTTTGTGAAACTGACTCATTTTCTAAGGCTGATTTACTAAAGAATAAAAAAAAAAAGCTCGGAAGAAACATTTTTCAAATTAAAAAAATGTCTACTCTTTGGGTCGGTTTAGTGTTATTGTCACTAAATATTGTGTGGGTCTTGAAAGATCAGTCAAAATGCTCTAAAACGACTGTCAATATGGGGAACTCAGCTTTGAAAATGGTTGACAGTAGATGAGTTAATATTCTTTGGCAAATATGAACTATTTGACAGCCCTTCCAACACTTTTTTTTAATTTTGTATTATTATTATTAATTTAAAGACCACAATAAAAAGGTCTGAAATGTTCTTGCATGCTTTGATTTGGGGGGTGGGGTGGTAAAGCCATCTGACTACTGCTCCTGACTGTACATACATAATGTGTCATTTTCCAGGGAGACGGCCCCTCAGTGAAGGACGTGGCCGAGGCCGGCATCCTGGATCCTTACCTGGTCAAATACTGGGGCATCAAACTGGCCACCAACGCCGCCATCACAGTACTGCGAGTGGATCAGGTATGACAAAGGACACAGACGTTGGTCAATTGCGTCAGGTCCACAGGGTTTTTGTTTAGCAGGCTAGCTTAGATGTGTGTGTACATGTGCGACCCAGATCATCATGGCTAAGGCCGCAGGGGGACCCAAGGCTCCCAAGCAGAGGGGCCACTGGGACAAGGACGACTGGGACGAGGAGCCCGATAAATTTGAAACTCGCCACTAAACCGCGTAGTCAGTAGGTCCTGGAACGTGTTTGTGGTTTCATTTTGTTGCTCACGGGTGAAATCTTTCCCGTCTCTACTAACTTTTGTAAATGTGTTTAAAAAAAATAAATAATAAAACAGGCAAGTCACAGGTTTGTTGCGGAATGGATTCACTCAAAACAAATGCGATGGTGTGATTGCATGCGCATGTTTCTTTTAAGGTCACCTCGTTTGTTCAAATTGTGTGTTCAATAACGTTTGTTGCACATCACCAGCAAGTTTCGTTCTTTTTATGCCATACTTTGATGAATCCTCCTTAATTAACATCTGTGAGTTTAATTTATGTACGCTACATGGTAACGTTTACAGGCACCGTGTGTGTGTATTTCCTCAAGTAGTAGTGGCCTCCACTGTAATAGATCCCTTCACCCAATCAAATATTTCCTTGATTCATGAAATGTCTCCTTTTCTGCCTCAAAAGGGATTCACAATGACACCCCTGACACAGATGACATTTACAGGTGGCTATCAAAGGGAAACTACTGCCGTCAAATGTTCAACCCAAGAATAATTTTAGGGCTTTAAAAAAAAATGTATATATATATATTTTTTTTTAAAGCGTGATTTATATTTGTCTCAGCACTTGGCACTCTTTGCAGTTGAGAAAATTACAATTTCCGCTTAATATTTCACAAATTGTCTTGGCAAGAGTGAGCAAAGCAATACGTCAAACGAATCGTCAGACTTCCTTCAAGGCACTTCCTCTTGGCCCATTCGTCGCTGATTTGTGGTTCTGTTTGCTCTCCTTTTCCCAGATCATCATGGCCAAACCAGCGGGTGGGCCCAAACCTCCACAGGGCAAGAAGGACTTCGACGAGGATGACTGATCTAGCCAGCTCCCACTTTTTATTTGTTTTAATTTTATTTTTTTTTGAAAACGTGTTTATTTAAAGCTAGGCAGTTTGGTTTATTTTGTAGAAAGTCCTTATTACAACAGTCGACAATGTGGAGGGACGGCAGTGTTTTATGTTCTTCCTTGCAAATAAAAGGCACTTGCGCTGTCAAATATGGCTATATTGTGACTTGATTACACGCTGTTCGTGTACTGGGATATTTTTAGTGCGGCACATAATGTATTATTTGTCGTTTCTTTTGAATAATGTATCCCTTCCGGCATTCAAAATCGACGATAATCGAAATTGACTTTGCCTCTACATCCAATGCCCTGATTTGGTAGGCGGTGCTTAAAACCAGTCTTACGGTTTCCGCGCTCCCATTGGCTAACGAGCCTGTAGGCGGATGTAGCGCACGCGCACAGGATTAACCCCCCCCCCCCCCCGCGCCTTTTTTTTTTCTTTTTTAATGTTGACTCATTACGGCGGTTCGCCCCATTTTTATTATTTTTTTTCCCTAGTAGATTATCGAGACAAAGTGACGTTTGTTCCCCAACCTCGCTAGGTTTACGGAAACGGTTTGGTTCGAGAAGGTTCCGAAGGCGGGCGACGGTCGGCACCGATGAGCCGCGTGCGCGTGTGCTGTCACGCAGATGGGGGCCGACGGCAGCAAGAAGGTAAACGGAGGGTGTGTGTGGAGGGAGGGGGGGGGGGGGGCATGACGCTGGTGATTTGAGTGACTTCCCGTTTCCATGGTGATCATTCGGCCCGCGAATACTTGTTTTCGAAGGTAGTTTGCGGTACTTTCCTCATTGGAAAGGCGATAGTTTGTGATATGTGACTACAGGAGGCACGATAATGTCATCCTACACGCTCCGTTACACACAGCCGCACGTCTGTATGGCCCAAAGGCATGTAGCAGTCACGTGACAAACCACTTTATTAGATCTTTCGAATCTTCTTACCCCTCAACCAGTTCTCACTATGATGTGTGGTAGTGATCAAAACCTTTTGTCAAATCGACAGTGAGCCTTAGTGTCGTTGTAAAGGCAGTTTTTATGCAACTGTAGCATTGGAGAAATACCAGCATCATGAAAGTAGAGTAGCGTAGTAAGGGCTGTTATGTGTTCCTCAAAAATGAAACCGATTTTATTCCTAAAAAGTATATCACAGCTCAACTTTAATATAACACACACACACACAAAAAACGTTTTTCTCAATTTTTTTTTTTTTTCTGTTTTACTATTTTTTTTCGGAGTTATCTGCGAACTGCAAGTGACTCTCTGCGGACTCCGTAGTAAGAAACCGGCTTAATTAGTTTGATCAAGTTGTATTTTTATATGGGTTTAAGACACTGGGAGACACTCCTGTCTTTGAGTCCCGTAGATGATATTGTTATTAGTCATTAGGAAAAAAAACTAGTCAGAAAAACGGGGGGAATTACTCAGAAAAAAATTGCTCAGAACCAACAGGAGTTTTTTTTTTTTTTAATCCAAGTGAATACAATACACTTCTGTAGCGTTGCACTAAAAAGTTAAATACAACTGAACTATACTTCTTAGGCAATGACTCTTTCACATACCACTAGAGGGAGCCCATGTATCACTAGTGCAGTGGTCTGCAACCTGCGGCTCCAAAGCCACGTCTTCTGCTGTGGTTCTGTGAAACTTTGGAAAATATTTTTTATTGTAAATTTTTCATTTTTCAAATGTAATTATAAATTACTATCAATCTAAATTTTAAGATTATGGCGCTCTTGTAACAATCAACGAAAGGTTTTTTTGTTTTGTTTTTTTTGGTCGCTCAAAATATCCATTACAACAGCCGATGTGCACCACCTGGCACTGAGATTTTATTGAGCTATTCAACCCTCAGTAGGTAAACCATGGATAATTCCAAGAAAGAACAGAACATTCAATGCTATGCGTGCTTCATAAACCATATTAAAAACAAACATTGCTCATATAGCCTTACAGATAACAGCATTCGATTGTGCGTTAAAATGAAGGGGGCGTGTACAGCCCTAATGTGTCGATTTAAAATGGTAGTTTCATTTAAATTCGCCCACATTTTTGTGCAGTCACAATGTTTGTATATACATAGCTGGGGCCATCAAGTGTGAATTCAAACAACCAAGTAAATCTGGAATTGTCTGAATAATTCTGTGAACGAGCCCTCCACTGTTATAGTTGGATAATCCAGCCCCCACACTGAGTTTCTCCACCAAGGTTGCAATGTGATGCACTATTATGTTAAAACCAAAAGGCAAGCAGAGCTGCAGTGTTCACACAGATAAGCATCATCATTATTGTTAGCTATGTTGTCGATGTGGGGACGGGCAGATATTTGTGTATGCAGATTCATCTGCCACACTGCTACATTAACTGACAGTGTAATTCTGTGGCTTGGTGATGAAATACTGCATCCACCAGTGATGATGCAATGTGCTTGGTGCACTGCATGAGACAGATTGGCCCCTAAAATGAGCCAATTTTAAGAAATATGATGAAAAATATGTCTGTAATTCTTATCCATGTGGTATTTTGATGTAAGCATGTCACAGACATGTCATTAAGACAGCTGGGAACTGTTTATAATTGTGGGGAAAACTACATAAGTCTTCCTTTAATGACTTCCCAACCTCCACCAGAGGCCGGTTGATGGGCGGAAGGATGAGCCCCTGTCGTCAGGCTGGCGTGGCTTCTTGTCCAGCATGAGCCTGTCGCTGCCAGCCGCCCTGTGCCGCCTGGCGCCGCCCGCCCTGCGCCTGGGTCGGCAGCGCATGCTGCAAGGGAGGGCGCCTGACATCCCCGAGCACGTCCTGAGGCTGGCGGGCGTGAGCCCCGACAAACTGAGATCCGAGTGGAGTCTGCCCGGCTTCGTCACCATGTTCCTACCGGAGTTCCCTCACAGGACCGTGCCGGGACAAGAACACTTTCAGGTAAATACCTTTTTCAACTCTGACCTCTGCCTGATGTGTGGTTGTGTTGATGTTTCTGATGGTGTCTTGCTATGTCAGGTGTTAGGTTACATTGCCAAAGGCTCTTTTGGACCCATCCTGAAAGTGAAGGACAGGACCAAACAGAGAACATACGCCGTCAAGGTGGGTCTCACAATAATAGGGCTGCAACAATTGTTTGAATAACTGAAATAATTATTTTACAGAAATAGGTCAAAGCAAAACCTCTGCCTCGAAGCTTCGCAGAAATCAATTTTACACACACGCATGTTAACTTTCTAAGCTGTCAAATGTCAAAACAGAAGAATCTTGCTCAACTTTGATATAACAAAAAAAGAAGCAAGATACACTTAAAATCGAATGATGTAACATGATGATCAATGTTTTGTGACAACATTGTGCTGGTCCCTAGGTGATACCCAAGTCTGAGATCCTCCGACTGGGCGTCCTGGAGCAATCTAAAGAAGAGGTTATAGTTCAGGTTTGTACTTCTCTAGTGAGTACTCATTGCAGAAAAACGTTTGAATTTCCCGCCACTTTTCGCGTCTACTCCCCCTGGAGCCAATCCGTGGCACAACTCTTTGAATTTTGCCCGCAGCGTCAGATTCGCCACCCGTTTGTCCATGACCTGCAGGACTGTTGGCAGACGCAACGTCACCTCTACATTAGTGAGTCAACCACAGAGCAGTGAATCCCCTGAGCCCACACCCAAAGACCCCCCACTCCAACCTCACTTTACACATCCTCTCCTCCTAAACCGAAAATCCCCCCCAATCCCAAGGCTCAGAAAATTGTGCTGTGTTGCCTCCTCTGCTTCCGGTTATACCCTTTTTACCCTCCTATCCAATCATTCAGTGACTCAGAAAGTGTGACCTACTTTGTTTTGCTGCCTGCCCCAGTCTGTGAAAAAGAGCACACACTGGCCCTCTGGACTTCAGAGAACCCCCCGACCCCCCACTCCACTCTCCTACTCCCTACACTTTTGTGCTTGACATCACATCCATAATGCACACACGAACTGTGTGTATGCAGCTGATCACGATAATGTGCCAGTTATTCATGATAACTGGCACCTTGCACAACAGAAATGAGTACGAATCGAACTAAAGTAGAGAAAAGTCTGCGCCACGCTCTGTCGTACATGGGGTATGATGTAGGTGGTCCCATATTTTGGCTAGTTAGACCTCCATAGAGTGACTCTATAACATGGACTTGGTATAAAAGTGTCAATTTCATTGAAAAAAAGTTTCCAAAAAAGGCCCCTCTGACAGCTACTTCTGTTTGACCCAGTTTTGTATCCGCTTTGTCCATATTTGGCTAAGACTAAGACCGCCCTCTTTGCTCCGATTGGTTGCCTCCGTCTAGAAGACCCACTTGTGAGAGCACACGTGAATGTTATGTTGACAGCTCTGGAGTGGAGAGGTAGGCGGAACCATATAGCCAATATAACATCCCGAATAGTAGAAAAAGTTGCATTGGTAAAATACGGGACCTTTATAAACACGAGTTAGATATGATAATGCTAACACATAATCAGAAACCCCATAGATGGGCTAATGAATAGCATCAGTGTCGCAGTGTTATAACCCTTCACAGCTTAAAGTTTAAGCAAAGGGTATTGGAACACAAATGGCAACACATAGACAGATAATATAACAATAGTCAAAGGGCATATTATCTTTATCCTCTGCGAAGAATGACTAATATTCTTGGGGCTTACATTGTGAAGTGACCGTCTCCATGGTTATGTCTGTCTTTATTATGCTGCCCCTAGGTGGCCAAGGCGCGCACACCAGAACGGGCAGCAAAATTTCCATTGAATTGAAGCAAAAAATGTGGCAAAAACGGTTTAATTGTTAACATTCTATTTAAATATGTCACAGCTGTATGTTTTTATACAGTAAAATATTTGTGAGTACAATTTTCCTTGGTAAACAACACTTGCCTAAAAAATATATTTTTTTTTTCTTTTAACGGATTAAAGGCATTTCAATAAGGAAAGATCACTTGAGTTGTGAGTGTAGTTACGGAACGAATTTAACTCATAACTTAAATCTATAGAGTCACAAAAAAAGTTTTGTCAAACTTTATTCAAGTAATGAATAAAGTAGTAATGGGCAAAAATATTAGATGATCAGTGTTGCGAAGGCTGGCTGGTATTGCACCCAGTGCATCATAAAGTAGCGACATTTAACGTGTGCGTCTACTGACTGTACGTCTTTTCCCTTGTAGTGTGCGACTACTGCGGCACCGGCGACCTGTACACCTACTGGCAGATGATCGGACTCTTCTCAGAGGACACGGTGCGGGTGTTTGCCGCCGAGCTGGGCTGCGCGCTGGGTGAGCTCACGAGTCACGTTTGCAATAATTAAAGACACGAGTCTAATTACGATAAAGGGCAGTTCCCATGGCGAGATAGCAAATCTGGAGCAAGTTTGTTCATATGGCCTCTTTGTTCCCTGTAGGATTTCTTCACGACTTTGGTATCATCCACAGAGACGTGAAGGTACGAAAGGGAGATTCTTTGTTCTGTTCTTTTTGCCGCGTTTGTTGTGCTATCGTCCAGTTTCACGTCACAATCACGAAGTTAGTGGCCTAACTTGGTGTCCACACACAAGGATTTGCGAGCGTCAATATCAAGCAAGTTTACGATTGTCGCCTCTGACCATTTTCCGAACAGATCTGGGAGAAAAATCACACTGAGCACACCACAGGATAATCGATGAGGATAATATTTGAGAGAAATCAGAGAATCGGGCTTTCGCTGACTCTGGAGGGAAAAATGCTTAAAACTTGGCCTGATTGTCTGTTTGTGTGTATCTGCCTTCCTTGCAGCGGTGTACAGCTGTGTCATATTGAAAGCTGTTTGTAATGTTTTGACCACCTCGTTTAGTTGCAATAATGGGCAAAAATATTAGAAATGTCTCTCAGCATGCTACAGTTCAGACTATAAGATTAATAGTTAAATACTGTACGTTATAGAGAAGTCTCATTTCGTTCCAGATGGAGAACATCCTGCTGACAGACAACGGTGAGTCAACACGTTTGTCCAGCAGAGGGCAGAAAAGTGCCGTTTTGTACAGTTCCAGAACCTTCCAGAGGACATCCTGACATTCCCGCAATACTCGTCGTCAATACAAATGACAGCGATGGACCGTGAAAAAAATATTTGTGTATGCTTAAATGATTCATAACAATTAATGGTGCGTTCCAGGACACCTCCGCCTGGCCGACTTTGGTTTGTCCCGCCGCCTGGAGCGAGGAGGGCGGGCTTTTACCATCTGCGGTACTATCCAGTACATGGGTGAGGAACATTCCAGCGCATCATCTAACCACATGAATTACGAATTTAAGGGCATTATTGTGCCCTCGCAGCCCCCGAGGTGCTGAGCGGTGGTCCCTACAACCACTCTGCTGATTGGTGGTCACTGGGAATCCTGCTCTTCTCATTGGCTACCGGCAAGGTGACGTTGTCATGGAAACTCCAGACTAGAGAATGAGTTTCCATGCTGGACATCACATACTGTAAAGTTATTCAGCATGGCGCTGACGCTTGACGGACAGTATGAATTTCTCCTCAGTTTCCCCTGCCTCCAGAGCCGGACCACTGCGGCATGCTGAGGAGGGTGCGGTCTTTCCCCTACGAAATGCCCCTCATCCTGAGCCCCCCTCTGGCCATGCTCATCACAGAGGTGAGCGCACAGTGACAGTTAAAGCAAAGTGCCTCCTTGTGGATAATTTGCACAATAATGTAATTTGTCTGTCCAGCTGCTGTGCAAAATGCCTGCCCGCCGACTTCGCACCCTGGATCGCTTCCAACGCCAGACCTTCTTCCGTGGGCTCAGTTTTGACCAAAACCTGCTGCAGCGCCACCCTGTGGAGGTAAATAAATCAGAGACACAGGACTTAAGTGTCTCACTGCACAGTTGGGGTGGGGATCGCTCATGGGATTATCGCAATATTTTGCCCAGTATCATGTTGCGCGACAGTTGATATATTGCGGGGAAAAAATCATCAGCGATAGCTTATGTCATATCATTTTGGCTTAATGGTCGTATTGCGATTGTGTGGTAATTGAAATACTGGAGTAAAAATATGTATGATGTCAGAATATCAATGTCGGCAAATAGTCGTTTCACACACGGATTTCGTGATACGAGATATATTGTAAGAAAAGCATCTAAGCTACATGGTGATATCAGTGTCATAGAATGGCAGTATCACGATACAGCAATTGCGTGATAAGCAATATGCTGGAAGGAAAACATTCACAATACGTCATATTGACCCACACCCCAAAAGCAGTTTATAATTGTGTATAGATTCCACAAGATGACAGCAATGGACTTAAAAGGGAGGGATCATAAAGCATCAACATGATGCCTCTAGCTTGTACACAATTATGAACCCTGTTCATAATTTACTACTGTATTCAGTCGTAAATTATTCCACACAAACAAACCACCTTCACATCAGGCTCATCAATAATATTGGCTAGCATACTAGTCAAAATAAAATGCTTGGACAAACTGATGTGACATGCGCAAACAAAAGCACTTTACACAAACTGTATAAATCAGTAAACTTAGCTTTTGCCATTTTCACACAATAATAAATGGTAGAGAAATTAGGCACAACGACTGTCAACAAAACAGGACATCTCAAACACGGACAAAAAAACAAACAGACACCATCAGTGAATGAAACCGGACAACACCAAGATTTCACCAAATGGCGCCCAAGTAATACCTTAATTGCTTTGGCCTGAGCACAAAAACGGTGAACGGCAGAGATTTTCACTGAATCACGGGGAGGCTAGGTAGAAAATAAATTGTGAATGTGCAAATTTGTGAATGCTGAACAGTGAATATCACGATACACGTATATATTGTGATGACAATATTTTAAGCTTCTTTATGGATTTTGCAAAGTGTTCCAATACATTGCAATTTGGGCTCTCTTTTCCGTAGGTGATTCTGGAGCTGAGGGAGCGACCCGACCGCGCCGCCAAAGCCCGCCGAGGCCTCACACTGTCACTGCAGCCGCTCAAAGGCTTTGAATACGACTCATTACTTAGCCCGCCATACACACCCGACGTGCAGCAGCAGGAAGCGGGCCCACGCAGGGAGGTGTTTGTTTAACGTATAAACGCCACCAAACAGGACAGCTTGTGTCAGTACGGTACAGATTTTCCAAAGTTTCCATTTACTAAATGGCTGGTCCATACCTAAAATAGCCACATGTCAAGAAGAAACATGTAGTTGTTTACTGTGGCCTTCCACTACACACACTGTCAGGTTTACCCTTTCACACTGTACTGTGCTGAATGGGATCGAGGACCTGATCAGCAAAAAAAATCATAAGGACCTCCAGGACTCATGCCTAAAACTGAACAGTTAGTTGGACATTTTAGAGTAAATTCCAAGGCTCTTATTTTGATAAACCCTAGTAGGGAATTGGCCCAAATCAGCCGTAAATTAATCTTCTTTTTGGAGGCCTCAACATGCCTGAAAACTTACAAATTCTTGCAAATGCGTGAATCCTTGTGAAAAAATATATTGGGGGTTCCGAATACAAAATGCGGAAAGTCACTGTGTTGCACTAGTGGAACCAATCAACATGCACGTATACAGCCGTTGCAGGACACAAGAAAAAATTAACTAGGAATTTAACAATTTTGGTCAGAAAACGCCATTTTTGTGTGAAATTAAGGGTCATGCTTTGACAAAACGGAAGTACATACCCTTGATGAACGGGCAACACTAAATTGTGAAGTTTTCCATCTACGCCATCAAGTATGGCTGAAGTGTGGACTGACAAGATATATTTTATAGTCTTTCTATACCTTATGTACTGAGCACTACATTTGTTTTACCCCGAAAGAGCACCATTCTACACCTTTTGTGTTTGCAGACCAAGAAATGTTATCATTTATGGACTTGAACATTGCCTGCCAATATGCCACAACTGTTATCGTGCACAGAAAGGTCAATCTAGCTAAAGACAATGCGCCCTGTTCCATTTTTTTTGTGTAATCACTTGTGCAAAGAAACCCTTTTTCCTGAATGACATTGACTTTACATGTACTGGTACCACTGTAGAAACATTACAACTTCACCTCAGCGTTTTGATGGATACAGAGCTTTTTCTATTGTCGCCATACAGTATGTTCCAATGTACCCAAATGCCTCACGAGTGATCCTGACTTATGTCGTTAGTTATGGGAATGCTTATTTATACATATATTTATATATATGTAAATCCTCTTTATACAATTTATAAGAATGATTTGGATGTTTACATGTCTTTTTGAATATTAAATGGTCTTAATGTGCTGCTTTGGTCACATTTGATTGGAGGACATTTCAACACGCAGGTTGACTCACCAAACAGTCGTTGCCTAATTCGGTAACAGTTATGACACATTGGCCGAGAGATTACATACAGTTCTGCACAATGACATCCAATACAAACATTCTGTCTCTTACAAACAAAATAATGCTGTTTTTCGTCCTTTTGTACCTTATGCATCAATTCAGTTTTATTTATATACAGTTTTGCCAGTTCACAAGTTATCTCAAGGCACCTTTCATATGGAGCAGGTTCAGATTGGAAGCACGCTCCTCACACATTGAGACCAACTGAACCACACGTGAGCAAGATGTTAAACGTTAAGTACATGCGATATATGTAAATATGAACAAAGCCGAAACATCGGATATTGTCATGTTTGGTAGCGCTTGAAGAGCTTACTTAAACTTAATGTATGTAGCGCTAAAGCGCTATAAGATCACATACAGCCGTTCAGCCCCACATTCATACACTAATGGCCGGCCGCTGCCATCCAAGGAGCTGCCAGGCCCACTGGCAGAAATTTGGGGCTCAGTGTTCACAGCTACCATACTGTTTATGACTAAAGATGGTGCTTCGACCTGTTTTGTCGCATGTGGAAGTTGTTTGTGCCTGTGCATAACCCCTATTATCTTCAAACATGTATAATGCATTTAGAAACACATCTCTGAATTTACTTTACAGGGGTTTTTAATTGTATTGGGAATAATAATGCTATGGCAACGATAAGCAATATTAATGTTATTACTATGACTAAATGATTTGTTGTAAAAGTGTTGTACTGCTGCAAGTACAGGCAACAACTCGTTCATGAGCCAAATAATTAGGAAGGAATAGTTTTCCGTGCGGATTAAGCGATGCAGTTCTACGCCACTAACCATAACACACGTGTACACGTTTTGAGTGTCAGTAAAACCTGCGCATTGTTTTGACAAAACTTACATTTTTCAGGTGTACATAATGAATTGGTCTGAAGATCATTTCAATTATAATTTTTGTTCCATTATTTGAAAAGGTCTAATATCCACAGTTTCCACAACTCCACCTCTCGCCCCTCTTGATTGACGATGCTGTAGTGCGCATGCGCAATGTACCTCCCGCCGGTATGACTCAATGCCCTCTCAGCCCCGCCCCTCCTCTCCTCGGCTCCCTGAGGGTTTTGTAAAGCGTCACGTTGCTCTGCAGCACACTCGGTCTCTCCACTGAAGCTCGGCATCCTGCTCCTTCGACTTCCTCTCTTCTATTCGCACGTCCTCACCCAAGACAGGTAAGGAGACGACATTTTTTCTTAGAGCACAACTTTCACCGCCATTTTGTTCCCCTCCCGCCGTGATGCTGCGCCTTCATCTTGCCTAGCTTAGTTTTTTTACCGTGAGCTAACCGTGAATTCTCCCCTGACAGATTCCGACAAAAAATGTCTTGCCCGTATGTCAATACAATTCAATACATGATTATAAAGCATACGGTGTGGTATACGCCATCGAACTAGGGCGAAAATGGGATGACCTTCAAGGATGACAAGGTAGCCTGTTGCGTCGTCGTAAATAAGCGGTGGCGCGTGCTCGCGCGTGTTGGTCAAGGTTGACGAACCCTAAGTGTATACGTGCGCGTACACGCGTAATGCATATGACGGATGAGAAGGGCTAGTGTGCGCGTGAGCGAGTAGCTGTTCCCGAGCACGTAGACGTCCTCGGTGAAAGGGGGCGGGGCCAACTCTACATCCTGTATTTCCCCACACTGAGGATCAGCGCGACAGAAAATGGATGGATGGATGGAAAAAGGGCATTTCATGATTAAAAATGGGCATGAGATACATAATTGTGAAATAGGTTACAAATAATTATATTTACTGTTTAATTTAGGTTAGAAAATGTAGTTTTTTTTCACCTTTTGATTTTTAAGTTCTTCAAATGTTTTTCCTTGTCAATTTTAGGCGCAGACGGCCATTTTGAAACATTTGCTCGCTTTTTTTAGTGTGGCTTTGCTTCTGAAAACAAGGCCCCAAAACACAATTCAGCAACACTTCCATGTTCAGCTTCTTTAGGCAGCAAACAAGTGGATTGGTGACTCAGCAAAACCTCCCCTTGGTCGTGACCAAGCATTGCACTACATTTTGCCTCAATTGCTCTAAGACCTGATGAATCAATTGTCACAAAATCAATAAATTCTGAACATTGAATCCACCATTCCACGCAAATGGTACATCTACCTGTTTGTTGGCTTGATTTTTAACATTTTCCTTCATTTCTAAGCAAATAATACATCTTAAAAGGCATATACATAAAGTTTGCATGATTGTTGAGTCTTGGCGGAGATTTTCTAGTTATTGCAAGTATTACTGACTGTTAAGATGATGTCACAGAGGGGGGAGTGGGTGGACCACTCTCAATGTCGCACTGCAGAAATGGCGACTGAGCCAGGGATGCCCCCCCCCCCCTGTGTTCGACTTGTATTAGCATCAGGTTGCTTCATAATATCATGACAGTGATCCGTTTGCTGAAGGTCTTTAGGGGGCCTCTCAACATGCCTGGAAACGCATACATTCTTGGAATTTGTGTATCCCGGTGGAAAATGTACATACATATATACGAAGTGTAAGCATTTCAGGTGTCCCTTTTTAAAAGTAAAAAAAAAAAAAAAAAAGAGCCCCAGACACCAGTTTTCACCTCTCAACTTGAAATTGGGTGCATGAGTCTATCATTACTGGACGCATGGACCAATGCCTGAAATTGAACAGGAAGTTAGCCGTTTGGTTGTGAGGCAGCCATTTTGGGCAAATTCCAAGGTTTGTTCTTGAATGAACTTCATCTCAGGAATTGAGCCAAATGAGCCCCAATAATAACACTGCAAAAACTCAAATCTTACTCATTTCTAGTGAAAGCATCTTACTGCACTTATTTTAAGACTGATTTGACTTTATTTCAAAATTTTCAGCAAGATGTTTTGTCCCTAAAATAGGTGAAAAAAAGCTGCCAGTGGAACTGGTATGGATTGACTTGATAATATTTTCAAAATAAGATTTATCTTAAAACAAGCCTGACTGAAAAGTTTGCTTAAAAAAAAAGTCAAAACTGTGTGTAGCTCTTAAATAAAGGAAGATGTTTTCACTAGAAATAAGAAATTTACTAAGTAAGATTTAGTTTTTGCAATGAATAGAATAGAAAGCCTTTACTGTCATTGTCAACAAAATCTGAGTATACTAAACAGATGAGTAAGCATAATTGCCAAAGTCAGTTTTGAACGTTCTCTGAAAACAAGAAAAAAACAACTACAAATTCAACAAACAAGAAAAGTCCCATTGCCTCGGTTCAACCATTCAGATTACAGTGACCTGAATGACTGACAGCTACACAGACATAAAGAAAAAACAAAAACATTTTTGAGCAAACACATTGGTATTTTGTATGGATATTGTAACAGTAATTTAAAAATGACCTAGCTTAATGATTTTGAGCAAAATTTAAAATATCATATTAGCCTTCTATTTTTAGTTATGCTAATTTATATCGTGCAAAGTTGTCTTATTAATTTCTAACGTGCAAGGTGCGCACCATTTGAAGAATTGTTTTTTGGTCATTTTCAGCAAATTCGTCACTACCGCGATAGCACTGCTGACTGATACTGGCCGCTGTAGTCGTGATGTGAAATTTTCACACAGTTATCATTGTCTCAATTGTATTTGGAATTGCAGAACATCTTCGTAACATTTTTGAGCCTGTACATTAGTCTGTGCCTGACAAAAGATGGCTACTATTTGCCGAGCGTGCTTTTCCTCCAGGCAAACGCCGTCTTTTGTCAGCCTTTTATCGAGTGTAAACACACGGTCCGACCTCTTCACATTCACCTGCATGTGTTGTTACCTCACAACACTCCCTAAGCTTAGGATTAGCACGTAGGACGCGCAGGGCCTGTTGGCTGGCCTCCAGACCCAACTCCTTTTGTCTGCGCGTACAATTCTTTTTGTGTGGCCCGGCTGTTGTCTTCACATGAATGCACCCCACAGTGTGGAACTGTGTGGAAGTTTCCGGGACAGCAACACAATCCAAACTGGAACACAAATGTTAGCATTGTTACCAGTCAGGCAAGCGTAAAGAGAAGTTAACTACTGTATAATAAATTCAATAGAATAAATTAAAACTACTCATCCTTTGAAGATTCCTGGCAGAGATGAAATAATAATAAAAAGCAAACAAAATAGAGTTTTAAAATAGACTTTTACTCTATGGACTGTTTTTGGCTGTTCTATTTCTATTGTGCAAGGATAACTGACAAGAGGCACACTCAATTGCATTAATTATAGGACACATGCATCATGTAGCCCACAGCGGACTTATTCTACAGTGGTACCTTGATTTACGACTTTAATTTGTTCCATCACCATACTCGTATCTCAAGTCAACTTTCCCCATTGAAATTAATTGAAATGTCATTAATCCGTTTCAACCCCCTTAAAAAACACCCTCCAAGTTTTGTAACATGTTTTTCAATAAGAAAAATAGCAGTCTACAGTATTGTAGTTTATAAAAACATAAAGTACTAACAAAATTAAATACAATGTAAAAACTAAACCGTTTCTGCATCATGATTCCATGCTTCAATTCAGTGGGCATTGCGCTGCTCCTTGTGATGTGTGTGCCTTCGCCAATATGGGGCAGTATAATGCAAACAGACATATATACAGGTGCATCTCAATAAATTAGAATACTGTAGGAGAGTTCATTTAGGTCAGTATTGCAATTCCAGATATAATACTGTAAATTAGACAGATTCATGCAACACAAGAAAATAATTTCCAGAAGGCTAATTCCAACCTCATTTCATTATTAAAATCTTGAGTGTTTCTTATTTTTTGTAGGTGGTAAAATGTGAGTTTTCATTAGCTGTAAGCTGAAATCATCAAAATAATACCAAATAAAATCATAAGATAGTTTACTCTGTGTAGTGAATCTGTTTTTGAATTGAACTACAGAAATTAATGAATTTTTGTAATTCTAATTTATTGAAATGCACCAGTAGTACTGTACTCTAAAATTAGATGATGAAGCGTGAGGACTCTTGCAACTAAACTGCAGTAATACTAGTAATTTTTGGTATCTCATAAACGTATGCCTGTGGTTATTATGTGCTCTGTATGTGTTGATGCACCATTTGTGTTCAAATATCAGTTTTTTTCTTTTTTAATACAACGTTGCAATATCAATGCTAGTTTTGTTAGCCTGTCTGTGGCGTTTCACATTGTGTTTTAGCATTAAGCTAATAAACTTTCCTCAGACAGTTATTTGGTTTAATTGTTTTACGTAAAATTTTATAGTAAACTTTAACTGGGAGTGATAAACAGCAGTAATTTCGAGGTGGAGTGCCAGAAGTTAAATTTTACGTCACATTTTTGATCGCATGACAAAGCAAAAAATATCTGCGCAACAGCTTATCACTAAAAAAAACTCCTCGTAAGTCAAAGCACCACAGTACTTTATTTTGAGTGGTTGAATTTAATTTCTGCTTTGTCATCAATAGTTTCCTCCTGTGGTGGTGTCGCAAAAAGGCAAAGAATAAGCGCCTGAAAGAAAGAGAGAGAGCAACTCAAGACTGAATGAATGGGGGTGTAAAAACGACATAGTCAATTGCGTTGCTGAGGATAGCGCGGCGAGCCCAGCAAGTATCTCGTTACATAATGGCTCCACCTCTGTCTGCTTGTGCAGCAGAGCGCTTACGTAATCAATTATTTACGGAGGAGAAAGCGGTGGGAGGGAGGGTTGAAGGGATGGAAAGCGTGCTCGCCAGCACGTCCTGACTGCTTGCCGGTTCCCTTCATTCTCTGACCGGACGATGTGTCGGTTGCATTTTAAGGAACATTCAATCCCAAATAAAGTGAAATGTGTCTTAAATGGCTTCATTTGGATGCCAGAACATTCCATTCAATCTACTTGAACAACGAAGTCCCTGCTGCTTTTCTGTTAATCTCTATTGTGCAATGTGGCAGTCAAGTTGTTTAACTTGGAGTTGTTGATTCAATTTCTATTGTGCAAGTTGCCAGTTATCACAAATATATGCTGTAGTGTAAGTACGCCGGTAGACCATCAGCTGGGATTGCCATGTTGGAGCGGTTAGATAAAGCTGTTGTGGATGAAGCAGAACATGACCTCCCCCTGTGTCTGTGTGTTTTTCAGCCACCATGACTCACCAGTTCCCTGCGCTGACTCCGGCCCAGAAGAAGGAGCTGCAGGACATCGCCCTGAGGATCGTAGCCCCCGGCAAGGGCATCCTCGCCGCTGATGAGTCCACCGGTATGCTTCGGTTAGTTTATGTTGTCATAATACCAAAATTATGACAACATGACTACAATACTATACCTACATAGATACTGAAAAGATACCATGGCCAAAATCTTTTTCCCACTGACTTGTTGTTTGGACAGTTCATATGTGCCTAAACAAAAGAGAATACTGTACTGAGTCATTTTTATGAAGTCTACTTTAGTGTGCTGTAGTGCAATAATGAGCATGCTCAATTTAGGATCTTAATTCGATTTAAGTGCATCACATTTGCTAATGTGCTCCTCTATGAAGTGTCAGAAGTGTTCCCTCCTCTGGTCTGGGTGGTTTAATAACAGTGTGTGCTGCTTCTAGGCAGCATGGCGAAGCGCTTCACCCCCATCGACGTGGACAACACAGAGGAGAACCGTCGGCGCTACCGCCAGCTGCTGTTCACGGCCGACCAGCGCATCGACAGCTGCATCGGTGGTGTCATCTTTTTTCACGAGACGCTGTACCAGAGCACAGACGATGGCACACCCTTCTCTAAGCTCATCAAGGACCGCGGCATTGTCGTTGGCATTAAGGTGCATGTTCGAACAACCAGCACTATTTTTGTCCAGTTTGTGTTTCTGTGGGTCGATTCTGTTAAGAAAAAACTTACACTCATGATTAGGGACACACCCGGAGCCTTCCACAGTGTTGTGTAAACACGAGATCAGATTTCGATAGCAGTCAGGTCATTACATCGATCTAAAACAATATGGCCTGCTCTGTTATTTAAGCCAGGCCACCAAACAATTCCATTATCAAATTATTAAGCGTCCTGTAATATTTGGTGCATTAATTTAACTTTATCATATTTAATAATTAAAGGTACCCTTCCATTAATTTTTTTTCCATAATATTTGATATCCTTTTATCGGGTTTGCAAGGTAATTTGGGTTGGAAATGCCCAGAATGTCCTTTTTCAAGCTTTTCTTGTTGGTCTTTTATTTTTGTCCAGTTTGCGTCTTTTACGCCTTTTTGTCAAGTTTGCGTCTTTTACGCCTGGCAGTTGAAACGAGCAAATTTCTCATTAATATGTGAGGTCTAAATACGCTTTGCTCTGATTGGATTGCTCATCTTCCCCAATTTAAATATGGAAAGCAGCTTGGCTCTGGATTGGTCCGTATTACGGCATTGACTAACATAGAGAATCATGGAGCAGCCAAGAATTCATAGCGACGCCACGTTCTTCGATTTAGGTTTATTTATTTATGAGTTGAGTGAGTGGGTATCAGTAACTAAGCGAGCAAGTACTTGAATATTAATTTACTAAACTATGCAAGCCATATGCTTTTTATTACCTATAGCATTCAATTAACAAACCGCATCGATGTCAAACTTAAACCATGTCACAGACTCGTTTTGAACTATGTTATGCATAAAACAGTAGGAAAGAAAAGGATTTTGATGTAAGGGGACAATTTCAGTTTTTTTTCAAAATAGTATTTATTAACCCTATTTGGTGAAAGAAAATTGGTGTGGAGGAACAGAAGATGAATGAATATATGAATTTGTTTTATTTGACTGCTGTTCTTTATTTGATTAAAATAAATCAGCTATCCAGATAATTATTGAGGAATGTAAAAATATTCATGAAATAAATAAAAACGACAATGACAACGATTGAATATATAAAATAAGTGAAATTAACAAATAACTAAGTTATTAATTTAACAAATTCATTAACATAATAAAAAATAATTAATGCAACAGCTATTATGGTATAATTATAAATAACACATTTGAATTTTTATTATTATTAAAAAAAAAAAAAAGTTTTACATACTTGAACCCCCCCCCAATGCTGCTCATTTTGAAAAATCAAATGTGGCCCTAGAATACAACAAAGTTTGCCCACCCCTGACCTAAACTGACTTTTTGTTGCAGGTGGACAAAGGTGTTGTGCCCCTGGCTGGAACCAATGGAGAGACTACCACTCAAGGTAACACACAGCCCATAAAACCGAGCAGACTGTGATATCAACCGTCATCCGGTCCTTGACTTCCGGATGCTTCTCTGCACTGCAGGTCTGGATGGACTGTCTGAGCGCTGTGCCCAATACAAGAAGGATGGTGCTGACTTCGCCAAGTGGCGCTGCGTACTTAAGATTAGCGAGACCACGCCCTCCGAACTGGCCATTTTTGAGAACGCCAATGTGCTAGCTCGCTACGCTAGCATTTGCCAGCAGGCTAGTTTTTATTTATTTATTTTCTATTTTTTATTTTTAAACCAAAACCCCAATGTGCTAGCGTGCTATGCAATATGCAATCACCAGTATATTGGTGCTTTTTTAAAATTATTATTATTTTTTAATTTTTTACATTTATGCACCTGTGCTTTTCAGAACTTCCTAGCAAGTAAATTTTAAATGTTTTAGGGAAAACAAAGGAAAAGTAACTAATTCAACAAACAAGAAGAGTCCAGTTGCCTTGATACAACCTTTGTAGATTGGTTAGAATCTACACAGATCTATCCATCCATTCATCCATCCATCCATTTTCTGAGCCGCTTCTCCTCACTAGGGTCGCGGGCGTGCTGGAGCCTATCCCAGCTGTCATCGGGCAGGAGGCGGGGTACACCCTGAACTGGTTGCCAGCCAATCGCAGGGCACATAGAAACAAACAACCATTCGCACTCACAGTCATGCCTATGGGCAATTTAGAGTCTCCAATTAACGCATGTTTTTGGGATGTGGGAGGAAGAAAACCCGGAGAAAACCCACGCAGGCACGGGTAGAACATGCAAACTCCACACAGGTGGGGACGGGGATTGAACCCTGCACCTCAGAACTGTGAGGCTGACGCTCTAACCAGTCGTCCACCGTGCCGCCTCGACACAGATATAAAGAAAAAAAAACTTTTAGCAAGCACATTGTTTTTTTTTTTAAATAAATATTGTGAAGGCGGACGACTGGTTAGCACATCTGCTTCACAGTTCTGAGGACCGAGGTTCAAATCCCGGCCCCGCCTGTGTGGAGTTTGCATGTTCTCCCGTGCCTGCGTGGGTTTTCCCCGGGCACTCCGGTTTCCTCCCACATCCCAAAAACATGCATGGTACCTTGATTGAAGACTCTAAATTGCCCCTAGGTGTAAATGTGTGCGCGAATGGTTGTTTGTTTATATGTTCCCTGCGATTGGCTGGCGACCAGTTCAGGGCGTACCCGGCCTCTCGCCCGAAGATTGCTGGGATAGGCTCTGCACGCCTGCGACCCTAGATGAATGAATGAATGAATGAATAAAATTGTGACAATAAGTTAAAATGACTTTGGCAATTATGCTATTAGGCTAATCATCTGCGTGGTATCTGGTATTTGATGACTTCATCTCTCTGAAGTTGTAGTTGCAATTTCCAGTAACGTGCTTTTAATTTCAGAACGGCATTGTTCCCATTGTGGAGCCAGAAATCCTCCCTGATGGAGACCATGACCTGAAGCGCTGTCAGTATGTCACAGAGAAGGTAATCTAAAAAAATAGATATATTTTTTTAAAAGTATCAATAATTTTGATTTGCGTTAACACATGGATACCTGTTGGACACTAGGTCCTCGCCGCAGTGTACAAGGCTCTGTCAGACCACCACGTCTATCTGGAAGGCACCCTGCTCAAGCCTAACATGGTGACCGCCGGACATGCCTGCCCCAGCAAGTACAGCAACGAGGAGATCGCCATGGCGACCGTCACTGCCCTGCGTCGCACCGTGCCTCCTGCCGTCACAGGTGAGACAAAGCCAATGTTATAATCATCCCAGCATGCAGCCCTCGGTGATAACTATTATTTGTCGTCCATTTTAGGCGTCACCTTCCTGTCGGGCGGCCAGTCCGAGGAGGAGGCCAGCGTCAACCTCAATGCCATTAACACCTGCTCCCTGGCCAAGCCTTGGGCGCTCACCTTCTCCTATGGCCGTGCCCTGCAGGCCTCTGCCCTGCAGGCGTGGCAAGGGGAACTGAGCAACGAGAAGGCCGCCACTGAGGAGTTCATCAAGCGCGCCGAGGTTAGTCACAGGCCTACAAAATACAATTAGAGCGTTTCGATAGTCTCTTTTGGAACATATTTTCCGAAATTGGCGTAAAACATTTACTTGGTTGTTTAACCATCAAGGCTGTATGCTGGCTGTAAATTTCAATCCTGCTTCCTCTTTTTACTCATTTTAGCTGTGTTAATGCAAGTGTAATGAAACTTCCCAAGGGTGTTGATTTTTATCCTTTCCACGCTGCGACAACCAGTCGCTGTAAAGCTTCATGCCAGCGCGAAACCCCTTTCAACAAGCTGGCTGACTGGCAGTTTTTTTAATTTATCTGCGCGCGCACCCATGGCCGACATCGAGGCACTCTAAACCTGGCCTGCAATTTGGAGTATTTGTGTATTCACTTTCCGGGTTCTTTAAACATGTTTTATTTCTTGTTTTTCAGGCAAACGGCTTGGCAGCCCTGGGCAAGTATGAGTCCTCTGGCAGTGCCGGCGCGACAGGACAGTCCCTCTATGTGGCCAATCATGCCTACTAAAAGCAACCATGTGACCGAGTTAGTCTTCTATCTGCTCTGCTATTAAACCTTAACCCATTCCTCCCCACACACTTCCTCCATCCATGCATCACTGGCCTGCGCTGTCTAGTGAACTTAGAGTGATTAGAACATTAGGTGTTTAAAAGCAGAAAGGAGCACACTGAAAGGGAACATCTATATTTTTCTGATCGAACAAATTAACAGTTTAAAACTATTTTGGAGGTAGGACCCAAAAAAAGAAATAGTCTCCTAGTTTAGCATGTGTGTGGGGCCAAGCAGTCATTATGGTGACATCGAGGAGTTTGGGAGGTGACGGTTCATCGGAAAAGACCCAAGAGACTCAACTTCCAAGCTGCCACTAATCAATCAACTTTGTGTGCGTGTGTCCACGTTAGCTTTAAATTGCACAGTTTTAATGTATACGGTTGTGTGAAGCTGTCAATATTGTGTCATTTCCCTCCCCCCAAAGGAAGTAGAAAGAAGATGATGATGATGATTGGTTTGCGGGGAGTCACTCACTGCTGTATCGGATCAACTGTGACGTATGTGTTGTTAATATTGTTCTTGAAGCACTCGCTGTGTCAAATAGTGAAGACAAATAAACTATATTAAAACAATAAAAGTTTGTCTGCTTGTATGTTTACAATGTATTCATTTTTTAAAATTGTTTATGCATTTTTCTCTACATTACACGCTAAAAGACACTATCTGGCTGACTAAAGTGCATTGCTATTTTTTTAGTAAAATGGGTGCAAGCATTGCAGTACTTACAAATTTAGATACTGTAGTGCAAAAGATGAAGCAAATATTTTACTCTGGAATGAAATGTGTAATTTTTGCAAGTAAAATTGCTGAATATGCAAAAATCGATCAAGGGTTAATCGTTAAAAAATACTGACTTAATTTTTTTTACTGTAAAATTTAAGTGTATTTATTTCTCACAAATACAGAAAATGCTCAACAGTAAATAGTATATTTTATCCTTTTTTAAATTTTGAAGTATTACCATGTACAATTAAAATGTGTAGTAGTATTAAACCAACTGTTTATAATAATTTCGTAACTGAAAATGCCAATTTAAATTAAAAGATCACAAATTATAGTATAATGAGTAAACAAAAAATATGCTTAATTTTATTTGTTCAAATACATAGTAGGTAAATGCAGGGATTGCAAAATATAATGAAAAAAGTTCCAAATAAAAAAAGAATAGCACAAAAATGAGAGGTTAAAAAAAAATGAAGAAAATAATGCCGATTTCTGCTTTTTGTCGGTGGAGCATTTTTTTTCTGCTGAAAAGTGTGTCGTGAGTAGTCGGTGACATCACATATTTGGTCATGTGACCTGTGACGTTGCGCTCATTGCGTTGCAGAAATGGCTATCGCGGAAGTGGGTGAGTAGCAATACAAGCAGAGCAGTGCGTTTTTCCCCTTTCATATTATTCTTCCATTTTCAGACGACATTGCCACTTTGTGACATTTTAATAGTTTATTTTATTTTTAATTGAATGTGCTGCCGGTGATTTTAAACGCTTTGTTTGGCGGTCGCACTACGGAGACACTGCTTGGCTACCGTTAGCTATAGCTAGCCGAAGACCTCCTCCGCTTTAATAACACAAAAACTGGCTTTTTATGTCATATGCCACAATTAATAAATAATTGACAATAGGGCTGTGCAACGTAGCCTTAAAATAAAAGCACCGGTTGCTTTCACAAAAAAATGGTTCTCATTTTTAACGGCTTTCCCCTCTTTTCAATAAACTATAAAGCAACTCATAATATCATCATTCAAAGCATCCCATCCTTTCTGGAATTTCTTATTAACTTGTATCAACTTCCACGTAATTTAAAAAAAATTTTTTTTTTTACAGATAATATGAAAATAAGTGTTTCCTCTTGGAAAATGTTTACACTTTGGTCAAAACATGTAAACAAGATCTTTAGTAAATAAACATTTAGCTAACTGGCCACGTGATTGCCTTCCTTCCACCAGGCTTGTTTCTCCATCCATCTTCTCCTCACTAGTGTCGCGGGCTGCTGGAGGCTTTCCCAGCTGTCATCGGGCAGGAGGCGGGGTACACCCTGAACTGGTTGCCAGCCAATCGCAGGGCACATACAAACAAAACAATCATTCGCACTAACAGTCACACCTACGGGCAATTTAGAGTCTTCAATTAACCTACCATGCATGTTTTTGGGATGTGGGAGGAACCCAGAGTGCTTGGAGACAACCCACACAGGCACAGGGAGAACATGCAAACTCCACACAGGCGGGGCCGGGGATTGAACCCCGATCCTCAGAACTGTGAGGCTGACGCTCTAACGCTCTAACCTAATCGTGCCCCCAGGCTTGTTTCTCGTCATACGCAAAACAAAGTGAAAATGATTCCACTCGTCTGTCTTTTAGCGGGGATTAAATCCGCTCATCTGAAAAGTCTCTAAATCTAGGAACAAAGTCACTAATTTTAACACTGACTAGCTTTTATCAACTAGCTCCACTAGTTTATGTTGTGAGTGCAAGCAGGGCATCAAATTTGATTTATGGAAGCCGCTTAAAAAATAAAAATAAATCTTCCTGGTAAATTAATTCAAATAATAATAATAAACTCTAGAGTGAACCCTTGCATATTAACGGTTCAGGATTAACGAATGTGCATATTTGCAGATTATTTTTGTTGTCTGCTGAAATCTCATTTTATTTGCTGTTTTTCTGCTCAGGCCATAAATTATATCTGGTGGAATCTTGGTGTGGTTGTAATGTTTAATTCATTGATCGTGTGTCTCGCCCGCCCTATCTGCGCTTGATACTTTATTTTGTTGGCAGTCCCTGAATGCACCTCGTGCACTGAAAAAAGTGAAAGTATGTTTCTGCTTCTGCCCATGTAGTATACTTTGCTGTTGCTTAGATTACCTAGCATTTATTATTGTGTGGAAATGCCAAAAGGTGAGTTTAATGACTTAATACCATTTGCTAGCCAATACTGTTGATCTTGTGGCTTCTATACACAATTACAACTTTTTAGCAGGGGCCTTAATTAGCAGATTTTTGCTATTCACAGAGGGGCTTGGTCCCTATCCTTCACAAATAGCGGGAGCTCACCGTAATAGCCCAGCCCTAATTGACCTTTAGAAATGTCAGCATTTGTTAGTTAATAGTTGGGCTTGTTACATCCAATTAGCTTTCTTTCAACCATCCCTGAAAAGTAGTCTTAAAACTATGTACACATATATTTGTCAATTTTCCAGAGAAAAGGCGCGCCCAGCACGCCGTCCTGTCCATCGCGGCCGTGGTTATTCTCCTGGGAATCCCCATGTGGTGGCGGACCACCGCCACATACCGCGCCTGGTTGCCTGTGGCTCAGATTCAAGAGCTGGCTAAGCTGCAGGTCGGCCTTTGTGATTCCATTCTTCCTCTTCCTATGCTTCATTTACACCTTTCAAAACATCCCTTCTTCTTCGCATGGTCGCAGCTCCTTCTGAGCGCTGACATCGAGGTGGTGTTTGCACGTGGGACGCTGATGCCGGAACAGCAGAAGAAGATCCCTGTGACGCACACACGTGATGAGGAGCATGCTATTGACGGTGAGTTGTTAATGCTACTTCACCACTTATCCTTCAACAGCAATAATAATGCCTTTGATTTAAAAATGGCTGTTTTATTATCCATCATGATAATGATCAGTTTATTCATGTCCCACCAGTCTTACAAATATTATATATTTATTCCATTAAAATGCAATTAATTGCAAAGCCTCTAATATTTTCCAACACATAAAAATATTTTAAAAGTATGTTTTACTCTTTTCTTTTTTTTTTTTTTCCCCCACCCTATCAAATGTTGAGTTGTTAATATATTCATTCTTTGCAATTGATTAATTACTGTACCTCTTATTACATTTTGTAATCAACACTAGGTAAAACAGTTTATCATTTGTTCTATTTTTTTTAGTTCATTGTGTTAAATATGTGATTGCCCCACCACTAGTTCATGTTAGTTTTCTCCCCTTTTTTTACTTAAATTTTAAATATCGTATATTTTTTTTTCAAATGTACATTTTTTTCAAAATAATTAGAAAAAAAGTCACACAAAAAACCCAAAACTAATATAGTCGTGATTTGACTTATGAGTTTGCTTTGTGCCATGACCACTACCATAACACAAAGCATCTTTCCCCATTGAAATGAATGGAAATGGAATTATTTGATTCCAGCCCCAAAAAAACACCAGCAATAAATTTTTTATCATGTTTTTAATAATAAAAACAGCACTTTGCAGTATTGTACTTTATAAAACATACAGCAATAATATAATGTATAGAATTAAACAGTCTGGTCATCATGATTTCATGCTTTAATTGAATGGGCCTCCTGGTGTGCGCACGGACGTAGTTATAATACACTTTGATTGGATGATGTAACACCAAGACTACTGCAGTTTATTAGTTGTTTTTTTGCAGAAGATGAAGAATACATTGTCTGTCTAGATATTTTGCGGCACTGTTAAGTGTTTAAATAAGTTGTTGAAATGATTATAACTACTGGAACATCGATGCTAGTTTTGTTAGCCCATGTACGCTGTTTTGCATTGCTTTTGGTAAAGTGCACTGCTATCATCTAGCGATGGAAACGCTAGATGATAGCTCACAATTCAAGACAAAGAATCGAAAAACTCAAGTTGGTTCACTCGTAAATCGAGGTGCCAAGTGTTTAAAAATGTTGACATAGTCTCATTTTTTTAATAATCTTTTTTTTTTTTCACGATTTCCCAGGAGGCACTTCTTTGACATACAGATATGAGACGCGTTACCGCACAGCGACCATCATGGAGGAGGACGCCATGAACCAGCCCACTGCTGCTGGTCCGTCTCACAGTTTGGTTGCCTCGCCCGCTCACATCAGTTTTGACGCCTCCGCGACCCGACCTCGGATAAGCGAAAGAAAATGGATGGATTTTTTTCTAATGTTGTCTTTTCTTTTCTTCTCCGCTCCTTTTAGCGACCGATCTTTCCTTGAACACACTCAGCGAGAGTCCATGTGGTTCTTTGGTGGTCTATGTGATCCCAAAATCCTCTTCGCTGCTGCCTCAGGTAGTGTTCATGTTAAATGCGTTAAGTAAACAAATTTCTTTTTTTAAATGCATTTAGTGACATTGACTTTGTCGTTAATGTCAGTCAGAAAGTTGTCTTTTTCTTGATTTGTTTTGACAGTCAGCAAAAAAGGGAAGTGTTGTATAACTTTGAAAACGTTTTATATTTTCAAGGAAAAATTGGGATATTATTGAAAGAGTTTTATATTGCTGTAAAAAAGTCATATAGGGTCGACAAAAAAAGGTTTACATTTTCAAGAGTATTTTTGTGAAAAATTTCATTTCTTTAGAAAAATTCATTTAAAAAAAAAAAAAAGTTGTATAGTTTGGGGGAATTTTTTTTTCAAATAAAGTCATACATTTTCTAGAAAAAAATCATTTTTGAGAAAAAAGTTGTACATGTTCAAGAAAAAAATGTTATATTCTTGGGGCAATATTTTTTTAATTTGGAGGAAAAAAAGCCATATATTTGAACAAATGTTTTCTTCAGAGGAGATTTTTTTGATATTTTTGCAAAAAAAAAAGCTTATATTTTGGGCCCCCAAAAAATATTTCTGGAGTCACGTTTAAGAAAAAAAAAAAAAAAAAATCTACAAAATTTTTTTTGTAGATTTTAGACAAAAACATGATACATTTTGGAGAAATCGTATCTTCCAGAGACAAATGTTGTATATGTTCAAGAAAAAAAAAGTTTAATACTATTGTGAAAAGCCATTTTCTTTTTGAAGAAGTATATTTTTGACCAAAAAGTATTTTGGGGGGAAAAGTCATAAGAAGTCAAGAGTTTTTGAGAGAAAAAAAAATATTGAGAAAATAGTTGTTTACGTTAAAAAATTTTTTTTTATATATATTAAAGAAAAAAACATGACAAATGGGGCTAATCTCATCTGCTAACAGGATCTGGACGTGTACGTGGGTCGACGGCGGACGGCCTTGCTGCGAGTGGACGTTGAAACGAAGGCGGGCAAGACACTGGATCAAGTGCTGGCTGGCGTGGAATCGCGGGTGAAGAAGGTACTGCAGGTGATGTCGTTCAACCACGGCGACATCATGGCCGCCCTCAGCGACAGAGTGCGACTGAGCCCGGGAAGCACACAGATCAAAACTGACAGCGTGAGAGCCTTCAAGTCCAGCCCGGGTTTGTAGCACGGCTCGCTTTGTACACACGACACATACAATTATAAAATACCGATAGAATTCCCTGGTCACGTGATGTTTGCCATCACTTGTTGCAGGGCAGAATTAATGGGACTCATTCCTGTTTGCCTCCTACTGTAGGTTACGAGATCACCTTCAGCCTGCTGAATCCCGACCCAAAGTCGCACCGGCTGTACTGGGACATAGAGGGCGCCGTGCGCACCTACATCCAGCCCCTGCTCTCCAAACTGAGTCCCGTGGCCAACTTTAGCGTCGACTCTCAGGTACCTAATTAAAAAAAATTAATGTAATACAATGTAAAACATTCAGGATTTAATTTCCTTTTTTATTTATATATATATATATATATATATATATAATGGTAGATGTACATTACTAATCCAGTGAGAGGAAAGTAAGAATTTTATTTGGTTAAATTAACTTAATTAATTATCTCTTAAAATGCTACTAAGCAGCCCCAAAAAATGGCATGTAAATTCAACACACCACAGAGAAGAGTAATGTTAACAAGCCTGCCAAATGTGAATGAATTAAAAAAAATTGCTACATATATAAAATCAGGTTTTAAAACTTGAATAATAAGGGCCACCTCACAGCTCTCAGACACTATGGGTGTTTTGAATGGATGGGCCAAAAGGAATCAAATGTACTGAGAGGGTGATAGCGTTATACAATGTAAAAACATGTTAGGAGGCTCAACTTCAAAACAGAATGGTTATTGTGGACTATAAACATAAATATTAGCAGACAAGTCAACTTACCCTCGTTGTCGGTGACATAATGTCACAGCTGAACACGGCACCTGACGACAGCAAGACGGTAGGAGGAAGCCCAGGTAGTTAAGACAGTCGGCGCTCCCCCATTCACGAGTATCAAGTTACCCACGAAGCCATGCAGCCAACAGTCGATTCGTGGGTTGATGTTCAGCTCGCCATCCGTGTCTGTCTTTAAGCCTCTTAAACTTTTTTGTATTTGATTTTGATAGATGTAAAGGACATTATTATTACTGTGAAAGAAATTGAGGATTTGATTTCATTCAATTTTATTGATAGATGCATTCAGTTTGATTGATAATAATTATTTTTTCATTTTATTAGGTTTTATTTAATCCAGTTATATTTATATAGTAATTTAATATTCTTTTATTTCACAATATATTATTTTGATAGACACTTTATTTTTCCCCTGAGGGAAATTAAGGATTTTATTTGAATGTATTTATTTCTATTTAAAAATGTTGTTCTATTTATAATTCTTTTTATTTATGTTTTGATAGATAAACTTTATTAGTCATATGTGTGTGTAAATTTTTTTTCCTTTTCTTTTTTTGATCGTACTTAATTGTAGTACTTAATAGTACTTGATTGTACTTAATCCTGTGAGGAAAATTAAGGATACAATTTTATTCATTTACTTTACTGTGGTAGTTTTAGATTTTATTCTTACAATAATACATTATTATATATTATATATTTAATAATGCCCTGCGATTGGCTGGCAACCAGTTCCGGGTGTACCCCGCCTCCTGCCCGATGATAGCTGGGATCGGCTCCAGCACTCCCGCGACCCTTGTGAGGATAAGCGGCTCAGAAAATGGATGGATGGATATATTTAATAATAACTTGTTTGTCAGTACAAATGTATACGAAATTTGTTGTGTTGGCAGATGCTGCACTACGCCATGCTGGGTGTCACCTCGCACTTCGACGGCGGCCACGGTGCCTACACGCTGAGCGCCGACAGCCTGACGCACGTCATCAACCTCGTGGAGGCTCGACTGGGTAACTCAACCACTGGTCGGTTGCAATATTTGCTCCGGGGTGCGTCCTAATTAGCGTTTTGGGTTGTTTTATTTGGTGTCCAGTCTCCAATGCCGCCTCATCCAACCCGCTACTCAACTTCCTGCTCTACGTGCCCGACGCGCAACACTCGCCGCTGCGTATCCTCGATCACCAGAAGCGACAGGTTGCCTCCAACGCCTTTCACTCACCGCGCTGGGGCGGAATCATGGTGAGAGAGGGTCTGGGATGTCAAAGTCTACAGCCATTGCTCAGTAAAACAGATACGGGATTAATTTGTTGCGTCCAGTCTGCCTCGCTGCTTTCGTTTTGGAGGCTTTTTTTTACTCAAATATAGCCTTTTTCCCTCTAAATTGTAAAATTTGTAATCTAAAAAATGACACATTTTCTCGAATTTCTGGCCTTTTTCCCCGACTATATTGTGTATATATATTTTTTTTTTTTTAGAAATGCAGCCTTAAGCAGCCTTTTTTGTTTTCTTCAAAATTTCAGACTTTTCACCTTGGAAATATATATTGTTTTTATCAAAAAAAAAAAAGTGGTCTGACTTTGATATCAAATATTCACAGCTTTATTCTTATTGTATGCCCTTGTCCTCAAAATATATCAGTGAGATATTATATAACTTTTTTTTTTTGCTCAAATAGACACAAAATCTCAAATACATTTCCTCTGAAAAATGACTTGTTTAACTTTTTTATCAAGAAAAGTGTCACTCTTTCTAACTTGAAAATGTACAACTTTATTGTAATTGTATGCCCTTTCCCCCCTAATGTACAACTTCTTAGATCAAAACTATGCAGCTTTTTATCTCGAAAATGTATGCCCCCCCCCCCCCCAAATATCCCAGTTTTTACTCTAAAATACTATTTATTGAGAAGTACATGGCTTTTTTTCCTCCATATTCTTACAATATGCAAACTTTTAAAGTGTAAAGTATTAGACTTTTTACCTTAAACTTTTTTCAAGATAAAAAAATATTAGTTTTTTGAGAAATACCTATATGGCCTTTTTTTCCCCCTCCAAAAAGGACTTTTTAATGCCTGTAGAATCTGACATGTGGCTACCCTACAGTGTTGTGTGCGGTGATTAATATCGTGTTTTCTTAGGTGTACAATGTAAATGGCTTCTATGGACCGCATGCTACGTTCCCTGTTGACGTTGACATCAACATGGCCGAAGTGATGGGCGTCTTCCTCGCACAGCTACGGTAACATCTGGCGTCTTAAAAAGATTGACTCCGCATGTGTGTGACATCATCAAATAATCCCCGCCCACCGCAGTCTGTTGCTGGGCGTGCAGCCCTCTGCGCCTCCTGACGGCTTCCTGATGGCGCCGCCCGGCAGCTCGGGGCTGTCCGACTGGGAGCTGGACCGCCTCATGTGGAGTCGCAGTGTGGAGAACATCGCCACGGCGACCACCTCCATCACGTCGCTGGCGCAGCTGCTGGACCAGATTGACAACATTGTGATCAACGATAATATCGCCCAGCAGGTAAGGCTATGGGAGTAGTGCCTGCGTGTGTTTGTGTGCGTGGCAAGTGCCATATTTATGAGAAAAAAGTTTAATATTTTCAGGAAAAGCCTAATATTTTTTTATTTATGAAAAAAAATTATAGTTTTGATAAAATATGTATATTCCTCCCCTAAAAAAAAATTGTTTTGGAGAGAAAATAGGGTATTATTAGGAAAACTATAGGATATTTTAATGAGGAAAAACAATTATATATTTTTGAGGGTAAGAGTTGTATTTTTTTTTAAATAAAGGAGAAAGACATAATATACGTATTTCCATATATAGAACAAGTTTGATCTCTTTCAAGAAAAAGTGGGATATTTTCTAGAGTAAGAATCTTTGACAAAATATTTTTTGATGAAAAAGTCATATTTAAAAAAATAAAAAAACTTATTTGAGAAAGTTGTGTATTCAGAAAAAAAGTTGTATATATTGGGAGAAAGATCTGACATATTTTTAGAAGTTATAGATATGGATATATATTTGATTTATTTTATTTAAGTCAGATATTTTTGAGGAAAAAATATACTTTGTGTATATTCCAGAAAAAGTTTTTCTTTGCAAAGAAAATCTGATCTTTATGAGAAAATTTATTTTTTAGAACAGTTCAAGAAAAAACGTCAGATATTTATGCTTTTTTTTTTCGGGAGTAGGATATTTTAAAAAAAGTTATTTATTTTCCAGAATAAAGTACTGATTAATATGTTTTCAAGTTAAAAAAAATCGATATAATTGAGAAAAGACTCAGATTTATTTATTTTTTATAAGAACATTGTGTTTTTGAGAAAAGCCAAACCTTTTCTAGTAGACTGTCAAGAAAAGTTGCATGTTTTCGAGGAAAATGTTTTTCATGTTAACATTCTTTCCTTACTTAAGTATCCAACTATTTTTCCTCAAATTTAAGCAACTTTATTCTCATAAGATTACAACTTTTTCCCCAAATATCTTGACTTTTTTCCCCCCTCTAAAGTAGACACCTATTTTCTAACAGTTATCTACCTTTCTGTGGTCTCCCGGGCAGGTGTCGAGCGCCGTGGCGTCGCTGCAGCTGGCAGCGGCCGAGCTGGAGTCGGGCAATCTGGCCTTCGCCCTGCAGTACAGCAAGGAGGCCATCCTGGCGTCGGAACAAGCCTTCTTCGACCCTTCGCTGCTGCACCTTCTCTACTTCCCCAATGACCAGAAGTTCGCCATCTACATCCCACTCTTCGTGCCCATCACCATGCCCATCCTGCTGTCGCTGCTCAAAATAGCGTCAGATGCGCGGCAGAGACGCAGAGACAAGCAGGCCAAGAAGGACTAAAGCGGTGAGAAATTTTTTTTTTTTTTACTTTCATCCCCACCAAAACAAGCAAAAATCACTTTCTTTGTTCTTTAGATTTTAAGAAAAATGATGGATGGACTGTACATGCTTTTTATTGGACAGCAAAGCATTGCTATTTTGTGTGTCTGGGATTTAAAAATATTTTAATGGGTGCCCACTGTGACTGTTCAACACTACTACTGGAAGCTTGTTAATAATGCCGTTTTTTAATATTTGAATTTGTCCTGTAAGTTATTGAAAAATAAAAAAAGCTACTTTCACGTCCTAATTTTATTTGTATTTACTATATATATAGCAGTGCCTTTAGATTGCGAGCTCAATTCATTCCGTGACCATGCTCGTAACTCAAAACACTCTTTCAAATCATCTTTCCCCCATGAATGAATGAAAATGCAATTAATCCAAAAAGCTTTAAATTCCATTTAATCTCCCCTTTTCCTCAGACCCACAATGCTTTGTTATTATTTCAACCGCTTTTCCTACACCCTCCCCCCTTCCCTAATCCTCCCTTCCTCCCTCCCCATTCCTTTCCCTATCGTTCTCCATTTCTAGCATCCTTATTTGAACAATCCCTCTCCCCAATTAAAACTGTCTCCACCTCATTCCCTTCCAACACTCTTCCTTCCCCCCCATTGCACACCACACCTCCACCCATCACTCACACTTCTATCCTCCATCCCTCCCTCCCCTCCCTTCTCATCCCTTCCTTCCTCCCCCCCTCTTCCCACTATTCCCCATAGTTCCCGATTTTTTTCTTTATGTAAAACTCCCACGAAGCAACTAAGATGTAAAATATGAGACATTGAAAACATTATAATAACTAACTTGTATACAGACACGCGCAGCATTTTCAGATATCACGATTTTGATAGACTGTGTGAGAGAGAACATTACTCGAAACGCAATACCGACATGCTGTAAAACACAGAGAGCTTAGCATATTTAAATAACGTCGGTCCCAATGCTTTCAAAGAAGCTATGATTGCAGTAACCAGTGCAAGTGTACTCACGCTACATAATTAGTATACCCGTGATATGTCACAGTCTTCAGCAAACCACTACTCTCTTCTAATGTATAGACTCACACACGCAAGACATGCCTGTCCTCCAGAGCTTCCCCCCTTCTGTGTGATTTAATGTTTGATTGACAGATATATGTTACATCAATTGCTTGTGATCGATATGCCGCACACACAGCCTGTCAGGAGTACCAAATCACACTACACTGACGGGGAGAAAATATACTGAGGTAAGCGTGATTGTCTTCCAGACAGAAGAAAGCATGAGAACGCTACACACGGCACACGTCCCTTACAGACCACACAGCACCGCTATCAAGCGGAGGATGACAACATCACTACTAATACGCAATGAGTTCTCGCTTTGTTAAAAGTACGACGCCGTGGAGACTGGTCGCAATTACTTAGAACTCTTAGTGACATGAGACCCATTTTGGCGCTATTAGTAGTGCACCACAATCCCTCGAACGCGAGTCCGAGTGCAAAGAGGAAGAGTTATAACTCGCAGTCGTGTCGATACACACACCCTAGCAATACTTCTTTTATCCTTTTCACCCCTTTTTCCCCCTCCGTTTATTACCTTCCCTCGCTCGCCCTCACACGCCTGGCCCGACTAGTCGTCGATCAGCTTTCCCTTGGTCTCTCATTGCCGACGCAGGAACCAGCGGGCCTGCAGCAGAGGGTTGGTGAGCTCGCTGCCGAAGATGACGGCGCACGTCTCGCACGCCGACACGCCCGTCAGCAGCGGCAGCAGGATGCCGACGATGCTGGCGGCGTGGTGGCCCAGCATGACGGCGCCCTCGCTGCCGAAGCGTACGCACCAAGCCATGTCGAACAGGAAGTAGCCCAGGCAGACACAGAGCGCAGAGGTCTGCAGAGCCGTGTTCTCGCTACCTGGGAATGACAACCACCCATGACTGTTTAATGTTAGGCTGACGTGGCTGAGTTACTCCCATTTATATACAGAGTAGCGATTCAGCTCAATGAATATATGCACAACACGTCCCATTCATTAATTCATTCATTTTGTTGATTTAAAAAAAAAAAAAAAAAAAAAATATATATATATATTTTTTAACTGCTTACTGGTATGCTAAATTAAAAAAAAATAATTGGGATTACTTTGCATGCATATCTGCCTTTATTAAATGCAAAAATAATTTATGTTTACTTACTTGCAGATTGTCAATTACTCCAAATTTCCATTTCATATATAAAACAGAATGTACACCAATATTTCCCATTAATGACCATGGACAATTTGAATAAAAATGTCAACCCAGACTAACCTGCATGTGTGAGGGGCCAGGGTCCGTCCACGAAGACCACGTACGCCGTCAGCATCACCATAGCGAAGCCGTGTGTTAGCGTGACCAGTCGACAGTTCCACTCGGGCCCGCGCTGAGGCGAAACCCAGCACAGCAACTTGTACATACCGAACCAGCCCGCCAGGCTGCACAGAACCTCCAGCAGTGCCGGCGCCATCTTATACTCGCTGTAATGTATTTTCATGTTAACTTTTGAAATTTCTTCTCAATTTAGAGCAATCCCCTGACTGTGAATCTCAGTGTGGTACAAGTACCACATGTATGTAGGTGAACAGAATCACTACCCACGTACAGTTCAATTGTATTTAACTTTCAAGGTCGTTACATTTGCATTTAATCTATAAGAACTGTTTGATAGGCAACATTTATTCAGCTACAATTGTCATTTAACTTTTGTGTGTAATACATTTTAACTGAATAAAGTATATTTTTAATTTTCCTATATTTAAGTGCAGTGTTAATGTTCAAACTGTATGTTCAGTGACTTAAAATAATATTTAATATACTTTTTAGAAATAAAAACTTTATCTTAATGTTGGTCATTATGCTGGTACTAGTGTAAAAATTACCCCTAGTGGCCTGGATGCCATTGGAGCAATCTGATTGGATGGTAAGCTGTCTGTGTTGCAAGCCATTTTATATATATAAAAAAGTATTGCACATAAAATCTAAATAAATATTTTACCAAAATAACAGTTACAAGATACAGTTCTTAAAGGTTAAATAAATGCTCATGTATTGAACTTAAAAGTTAAATACAACTCAACTGTACTTGGGCAGTGATTCATTCGGATACCACTAGAGGGAAATAAATCACCTAGTGGTACTCGTACCACACATAGAGAATCACTGTACTAGTGCATTTTAGTCTCATCCTGGAATTTCAGCTGAAAGCCCACTATCCCTAACTTTCTGTGAGCCGTGTGTAATTTGGAGGCAGAATAACATTGAAGGTTGTCACATTCGTGTTAAAAGACATCTTACCTTAACTCCCTCTCTTACGTTCCATCATAAAGTTGCATGAAGAACTAAAGGTTCTAAACTAAAGGGGATTATATATTTGACAGGAAGGATCTTGTACTCCTCTTGTGTTCCACGCATCTCCTTGTTCGCCTTCTTCTTCCAAAGGTGATCCTCTTAAAGGATTACTGTCTCTGCTTGTCTGCTTGCAGACACACACAGTGCATGGAGCCCAGCTCAGACCACCTGACAACGTACTACCTCCCACCTTGACCCCCTCATGGGCTGTGCCCCTGATTATAGTTCAAAATATCCCTTATGTCAAAGCATTATGCGGGTCCTATCCTTCAAAAGTGCACATAAAGTTGCATTAAGGCTGCAGCTTCATAGACTTTTTAAACAGTCAAAATAAAGCATGCATATTCACTCAAACACTTCATTGGTAAAGAATATTTAACGATAACATTAACATTGTTTAATTTTAAGTTTTTTTCCCCACTATTCTCTGCTTTTAAATTAAATAAAAATGAAAAGGTTTTAAAATGGAATTAATGCTGTACATTGTTTTTCTTAAATATGAGATAACTCATATGTTAAAATATTTGATAAATTAATATTTCAATGTTTGTCTTTTTTATCTATTTAATTTTTTTTCTATTTTTAATTGAAATCAAACTTGAACTATTTCTGTCAAATACAAAATTAAGCGAAAAAATAATACTCTACCTTATTTTACATGGTTTCTCTGTATAAAATGTAAACTTGAATAATTCAATAAATATATATATTTTCCTTTTTCCTTTGTATTTAAAATAGAAAATTAAAGATATAAATACTATCCCTTTTCATGTATTTCTTGTTATAGAATAAAGAAATTAAAAAAAAAATGTAAATTATTTGAATTTGAATAAATGTAATGTTAAACTACGAAGATAAAAATAGAGAAATAAATCTTACGTTTGACCTCAAGCAGTCCAAACTAAAAAAAATTGTATAATGCTAACATCATAATATTTGATTGACTAATATGTAGCGCTATTCTCTTGACATAATTCCGTATTAATAGTTAGTTTTAATGAAAAATTAATATGTTAGGCTATTTTGTAACAGTACCTTATTGAACTACAGTACTGTTTGCATAAAAATATTTGAATGTACACTATGATACTTTGACAATATAAACTATGTTCTACTACTAGAGAAAAATACGAATGGAAAAAATAATAAAGGCTACCATTTATGTGAATCTAATGTGACAGGGAATGGTTTGTGTAATTACGTTATAGTGCGTAAGATGGCGCACAAGTGTTCTATCCTGAAGCTTTCAAAATGAGAACGAAGAAGAAGCACAAAAGTGGAAGTAAAAATATTTCATTTCCGGGTTGAAAATGTCCTGCGTGTAAATAAACACGCAATAATGACATTGGGACCTTTTACTTTTTACGTTTATTCGCCCTAAAACACACAAAACAAAGGTAAGTTTATCGCGGTACTAGTGCATACTTGTGTGTCAAAGAAACTCAATAAGTTGAAGCTTAGCTGAACACATACCAGGTGGGAGGGACAACAGCAGCATCTAATTTAAAGCAATGAAGACCTAAAAAAGATTTACTACCCCATCACCGGGTCAATTCAAACACTACAGCAATAAAGAGACATGAGAAGTCTGTCTTTCTATTAAGCTTTAGTGGGTGCATATGGGCTCTTAGTGTATGCCTGTGTGTGGCGTGTGTCTTGAGTGTATAAATGTATTTTTACATTGTCTACACGCGTGTGATTTTGTATGTGACTCCTAAGTATGTCTGTGTGTGAGTCTTTAATGCACGTGTATTGTGTGAGTCGTTGTTGTGTACCTGGGTTCTTAGTGTTACTGTTTATGAATGTGGGCCCTTATTGTGTATTTTGTGTATGTGTGTGTCCTTAGCGTGTGTTCTTGTAAGTGTATATGGCTTTATTGTGTATGTATGTGTGTTTAAATGTGTTATCGAATAGATTTATTAGGATTTCTTCTATTTATTTTTCCTTGGAAAAATAATTTCAAAAAAGGATATTCTTTTTTTCTTTAATTCTGATTAAATGTCAAGCATATCAGATTGCTCCGTAAATGTTAATACATGTTTTGTCGTGTAGGCATCATGTCTCTTCCATGCGCTCGACGGCGCCTCCTCTCTATGCTCAAAGTCCACTGCTGCGGCCACCTGAAGTTCAGCAGCGCCTCGAACCCGTGGGAGAAACCCGACGGCGGTGCGCCGGTGTTCCAGTACCTGGGCCGGCACAAGAAGCCCAGCCAGAAAGTGTTCGTGTGGGGCTTCAGCTTCACGGGAGCGCTGGGCATTCCCAGCTTCGTGGTGCCCGACAGCGGCAGGAAGAAGCCCCGCAAGTACCAAGTCACGCCTTACCGGCTGGATACGGAGGATCAGGTAGGAAGGATCGCATGCCTCTCGCCCCATCTGCGGTTGAGTAAATCATTGCCCCATATGCGTTAGATCTCGTCGGCCGCCTGCGGTTACGGCTTTACCCTCCTCGCCTCCTCCACCAGAGACGTGACCAAGCTGTGGGGCGCCGGCCTCAACAAAGACTCGCAGCTTGGGTTTCAGCGCACGCAGCGCAGCCGACGTAAGATTATAAATTATTAATTTTAATAATTAATAAATAAATAATCATTTCACACTCCAACAAAAATGTATTTTGTTGATTTGCCAGCATAGAAAATCTTAATTTTAGCGGTATTCGTAGTACTAGTAATAAGCTTTTTTTGTATTATTATTAGTATTATTAATTTGTGTATTGTTTAGTTATTAATTTAAAAAATATATATAACATAAAAAATATGCAACCTTTTTTTCTTTAATAATACAGAAATAATGATGGTATAATGATTTTTTAAAAATCCAAAATAAAAATATGTAAGAAATATTGCTATTTTTTTATTTTTTGTATACTATAACGATTTCTTTGTTGTATTATGTATTTTTAAATGACCATTTAATTATGTATATTTCATTGAATGTATTTTTGATTCATTATAAAATTATATTTGTTTTTATTTATTTGTAATTGCTTTATAATAGTTATTTCTGGTTTTAGATTTATTTAATTTTAGATTTTAAAAGATTTGAGAATGTTTTGTTAATATTAAACGAATTGTAATTTGAACACTATTTCTACAGCAGCCCGTTTAGGAGGTATCACAATTAGACAGATTAATTATCTATTAATTATTGTATTTTTGATTTTTAAATTAATTAGAATAAAAAAATAATAGTTCTAAATTGAAAAGGTACCGGTAGATACAAAAATAAATAATTACTCCTATATTTTTAGCATATTATTTTGTAATATTAATTCATTTTTAAAATTATGAATCTATCGTAATTCTGTATTTGTTTAACTTATAAATGTTTCTGTAACGATCGAAATTTTCTTGGGCCTGAAGTATTGCTCCCTCTGCTGGCCCATGGGAGGCGCTGTTGATTCATGCTCACTGAGTTTGCTGTTTAAAGAAGTACAACAGCATGAATGAAGTGGGCAATGAGAAGTTAGTCTGCTCAGTACATCCGTGGCATGGATACAGGAGTTCAAAACATCCAGTTAGAGCGATTCTCCCCATTCCATGAACATTTTACATAAAAAAAAACAAATAAATTGATGATTGTTCAAAATCCCTGAAATTGTGCAGCTGATTGACAGCGGTGTCCACCTTAAATGTCCAGTTCACAGTTACGATTACGTGCTGGAGCCGTCACCTGTAGCGCTGCCTCTCCGGGAACCGCAGAAAACACGTGTGACACAGGTGTCGTGTGGACGAGCGCACGCACTCGTGCTCACTGATCGCGAGGGAGGTCAGTCACGACCACCTGTGTGTGTGCGCAAGTCATCAAAGTGTATGTGCGCAAGTGTGTGTGAGTGAGTCTTTGGAGTGTGTGTGTGTGTGTCTGTGAGTGTGTGTGTACGGGTAGTGTTAGATATTAGCGTGTACAGCCATTAGTGTGTATGTGAGTCCTTGGTTTGTGCATGTGTATGTGAGCGTGTGTGTGCATTTGTCCTCTCCGTGTCTGCGTGTATGTGCCCTGTCTTTGTGTGTATGTGCTTGTGTGAGTACTCAGTGTGTGTCTATGTATTTGTGGGTGTTTGAGTTCATGGTTTTTGTGTGTGTATAATATCAAATGACTATTACACTCGAAATAAAATGAGTTTTTTACGAAAAGAGAATAAGGACATTTAAAGAATCTCTTATAGGTTTAAATTGTCCTCTTAAATGTGACGTGTCGCTCTCAAGTGTTCAGCATGGGCAACAACGCGTACGGCCAGTGCGGACGACGCATTGTGGAAGATGAATTGTACAGGTGTGTACTCGTTCACGTAGCACGTTCAACACCCAATAACAACGTAGCTATGTTTCGAAGCTGACGTTTAGTCGATTTAACAGTGGCAGTCACGTGGTTCACAAAATGGAGGGCCTGGACGGCCGCGTGGTGCAGGTGGCGTGCGGGCAGGACCACAGCCTCTTCCTGACGGAGGCGGGCCGGGTGTACGCCTGTGGATGGGGAGCGGACGGACAGACGGGTCAGTTTGTCTTAAATATATATTATTGCGCATTGTCTCATATTGAAGATGATGAAGAGGTTGCTGCTTGCAGGTCTGGGGCACCACAAGGTGTGCCCCACACCCACCCAGGTCCTCGGGGAGCTGTCAGGCGTGAAAGTCCAGCAGGTCAGCTCGTACGCAGACTGCAGCCTGGCCGTGTCCGCGGACGGACAGCTGTACGGATGGGGAAACTCTGAATACCTCCAGCTGGCGTCCGTCACAGACACCACTCAGGTGACGACAACCGTATTGCAGGAAGTATTTCATATCATATTGTGGTATGATAATATATTACATTTATTACTCAGGTATATTAGCAGTATTTATTTTTTTTTTTCCTGCTCACAGCACACTTTTGCCACTTGTTGCTAGGCAAAATTTTTCTGCCTCATTTCATGCTACCCTCAAACCAGATTCATTCCCTTTGTTGCTGTCACTTGTTGCTAAGTAGAATTCATGGGGCACTAAAAATCTTTGTCAAGACCTAATTTATTCTCTTATTTCTGTTTCTCTGCGTATGTCACACTTTTGTCACTTGTTGCTAGGTAGAATTTGTGTGGTACATAGGTTCTGCCCTCAAACCCGATAAAATAAATATCCACCACTATTTGATGTTGCACTCACTTTGAGCTGTCACTTGTTGCTAGGCAGAATTCATGGAGCACAATTATTTCTGCCCTGAAACCCCCTTTTTTTATGGTAATTCGACAAAGATCAGCGCTATCCATTATTTTACAATTCTGTGCCATCACGGGCTGTATCAAGCGTGGCACTATGCCACCTGCCACTCACGCTTGCTTCTCTTGTGGATTCCAGATCAACTCCCCTCGTCAGCTGCCTCTGCCAGGCTGCGGTAGGGTAGTGCAGGCAGCATGTGGAGGCACGCAGGTCGCCGTCCTCAATGGTCAGTCAGTCCACACAGTGAAAAAAAATGTAAAAATCACTTTAATTTTTCACTACATTTCTCGGCTGATTTAAACTATTACAAATTCAACACTTACATTTCTGCATTTCATCGAATTGAATTAATCTACACAACTTGTCAGTTCATTGTCAGCTCTTCTTCACAAATTGCATTCTCTAGTTGTTTTTTTGTTTTTGTTTTTTTTTGTCATTTTGGTGACGACTAACCGCGCAAGGCTCTTTTTCCAGAGCAAGGCGAGGTGTTTGTTTGGGGCTACGGGATTCTGGGAAAAGGCCCCTCGCTGTCTGAGTCCTGCTCCCCCGAGAAGATCCCCCCGTCCCTGTTCGGACGTTCCGACTTTAATCCCTTCGTTTCCGTCACCAAGATCCGATGCGGCCTCGCTCACTTTGCGGCTATCACGGGTAAATCGTAGTCCCCTTACGAATTGACGCTTCGCCCAGGATAAATGCCTTACTGCGTGTTTTTGGTCCTGGCAGATCGTGGCGAGCTCTTTGTGTGGGGGAAGAACATCCGAGGGTGTTTGGGTATCGGGAAGCGGGACGACCAGTTCTTCCCGTGGCGAGTAAGGAGTGGGTTTGGGAGATACTGCTGAGTTGGTTGAGTCCTTTGGTGGAAAAAGTGGGGGTATGATATGTGTGACACAGGTGTCGTCCCCGGCTCCGCCTGTGTGCAGTTTGCATGTTCTTCCATTGCCCGTGTGGGTTTTCTCCGGGCACTCCGATTTCCTCCCACATCCAAAAACATGCATGGTAGGTTAATTGAAGACTCTAAATTGCCCGTAGGTGTGAATGTGAGTGCGAATGGTTGTTTGTTTATATGTGCCCTGCGATTGGCTGGCAACCAGTTCAGGGTGTACCCCGCCTCCTGCCCGATGATAGCTGGGATAGGCTCCAGCACTCTCTAGTGAGGATAAGCGGCTCAGAAAATGGATGGATGGATGGAATTTTAAGGGGAAAACCCCCCACAAAATAGTATGTTTAATATAAGTATATATGTTATGTTCAGGTGACTGTTCCTGGTCAAGTGGTGGACGTAGCGTGCGGCGTAGACCACATGGTGGCGCTGGTCAAGTCCCTTCTGTGAGTTTGGATGAACTGTCTTTGAGCTCCAAAGGGGACAAAAGCAGCCAAGCCAGCTGCTCTCCACGGGATGGGAGCCTTTGGTCCCCCCACCCAGCGGCATGTGGAGCGGTCTGCTGCGGGGCTTGAAAGTGGAAAGGATGTATATGAACACTCAATATGTCTTCGGACATTTTACATGTAACATATGGAAACCAAAAACATATTTTTAATAAATCATGTGGCTCATGATTAGTTTTGCCCTCATACCCGATTTATTCACTTTGTTGCTAGGCAGAATTCATGAGTGCAAATGGTTCTGCCCTGACAAAGCAGATTATTATTATTATTTTTTTAAAAAGGTATCATAATTCAAAATAATGAAACAATAATAAATACAGTAGTTCAAAAAGTAATGGAGGAAGAGCAACTAAAAAAAACTAACAAGAAATTGTGCAGGAAATAATAAAATAGTTAAAATAAAGGATAACTAAAAAGTATAGTAAAATAAATAATGGTATAAAGGAGACAACCAAAAATTATGAAAAAACCTAATGAAAAAAGTGACAAAAATAAGGAAAAAAAGTTCAAAATAAAAAGAAAGAAGAACAAAAAAATTTAAAAACTAAGTAGTGAAAAGTTTTGCCGAAAATATAACAAAAATGTGAAAAAATACAAAAAGAGAAAACAATTACAACAGAAATACATAAAAAAAAAAACACAATCACAAATATGAAAGCACTAACAAGAAACAGTGATGAAAATAAAAAAGAAATAACATAAAAAATAAAGAGTCAAAAAATAATTGTGAAAAAGAAATACCCAATCCACAGTAGTTCACTGATTGCCTTTTAGCAGTTTATGGATATTCTAAAAGGAATTCAACACTGTAGTTTTCATGAGTTTCAAAGTGGCTATAATAGAGCCAAAAGGTACAATTTGATCTAAACAGTATACAATTCATGGTTATAAAGAGCTGAAGTTGGAAATGACAAAATCAGACAAAAATTACCCACCCTTGGGTCGTTTCATTACATTTGTATTAACACAGTAAACTGGTTAAATAATAATAATAATAAGGAAGCGAGGTGGACACAAATGGCCAGCCTAGAGGTCAGAGGGTTTAAATACTTACACATTAAGGAACAATCCAAAAATATTTAAGAAAAAATGTACAAGTGTTTTAAAACAGGGAGTTACTTTTTAATCACCTTGTAGAATTAATTCAACTGTCACCAGTAGTGGGAGGTTAATGAGATATGAATAAAAGCTCAAAGTCAGTTGGGATAGGTGCAAGCTAACCTGCGACCCAAATGAGGACAAGCGGTATAGAAAATGGATGGCTGGATGGATGGTATTGTAGATACTTGAGTCACTGAAAATTAGTGTGGGACATCTCCGTTTCGGTCATTTTTAAGTTTAGGGTGTAAAAGAATAGGAAAAAAGGAATATCTTTCAGATGAATGCTGGGTTAAATCAAGTTTATTTCCAACGTTGGTATAGGTCCATTATTGCATTCAGCACTTATCCTGATTCATTGGCGCAACAGTGAGCCAGCATCCCAGAAAGAGATGTTCAGAGATTGAGAGAAGATTCTAAAAGTAAGTAGTGCTTTAGCTTGGGTGCCAGTGTACGTTATTTATCATCTTTCATGAAAGATGCAATAGATTTGATGGATGTCTGAAATTAAACCGCTATCACACTAAGCAGCATTTTGTTTCTTTTTTTTCTAAGCCCACTTTGATGACTGAGACCGCCGTTGCACTTCATTAATTTATTTCAATCCCAGTTTGTTACTTTTGTGTGTTTGTATCAGTGAAAGTTCCGTGTTATCTTTAATGAAATCTGAATAGTTTTGACAGATGTTTGGGCTCAGACCACTATTGCACTCAACTTGTTTTACATTCCAACCTATGAAATGAATTCTCCAGGATGCTAAGTAATGTGTTATACACAATTCATTGTCTTATTTTCCCCGCACAGAAGACGCTTGGAGTGAGACTTTCAATGTGTGCTTTCGCAGTAGGCCTCATTGTTGTCTTATGCAAAGCGTGCGGAGCGGGATAGGGTGCGCAGCGATGTATGCAAATGAGCCTCTCGGGCTGCCGGAGTACAGCGCTGTACAGGTGAGCCTTCCTCCACTCTGGAAAATGCCAAAGTAAGTCATACAAGTAGCAGTGGTAGTGACGGATTCATCATCCTTTCATCACAAAACATCCACTTGAGGTAAGTTTACCCCCACAAAAAAAAAACAAAAAAAACTCCCTACTATTGTGCTTTGCTGGGAGTCTCCTTCTATGAATATTATAACCAGCACATTATGTGGTGGTGGTGGTGGTGGTGATGGTGAGGGCTCATTAGAATAAAGTGGAGGTGATTTTCCTGAGCGTTGTCCTGCTTAAATGGTGTAGGAAAATCAGCTGAATTGTGTTTTATCATCACAGGTCAGGAAGATGAGCGCAGACACTCTGGAGCAGTCGGACACTCAGGCGGAGCAGACAAGTGAGGTCATGTTATACTCTCGATGCTAACCACCTTGTTTGTTATTTATCTGCATGATTCATGAGGTGAATTGGCACTTGGTTATTTATCCAGATGAATCATGAGATTAATTAAGTCTTGGTTATTTATCTGCCTGATTCATTCATTCTGGGTTGTGTAAAACTGACTTAAATGACACCAGATATTCCATTAGACTCCTTTATAGGTAAGGAAAAAAGAAATGACAAGAACTATACAGTTGTGCATTACATTTATTATACATGATAATACATTTATTAAACAGAATACAAAGAGTAGATCACCTAAAATGGTAGCTCGCCCCATGCAGGAAATGAACCGTGCTGTTGTGGAAACTGTGATTTATTTTAATGGTCATTTTTGCATGCTGTTTAACAGTTTTATTTATTAGGGCAATTTTCATTTTAAATAGGTTGGGAAGGTGTTGGTTTGTAGACACCTCACAGGCACGTTCAATTAAAAGTAATGCTATTATAATGAGGATTTTTAGAAGGAAAGGTTGTTAGTCGTTCATTGGTGTGTCTAATAAAAGTGTTTATCGGGAGGAGTTATATATTCTCCATACCCACCCACGGTAAGTGAAAATACGTAACATAGAGAGTCCATATAACAACTTTTTTTTTTTTTTTTAAATAAATAAGTATACTTGTACCTTCCCCACACACTTTAAACACATTTAAACATATTCAAATATTCACCTTTTAAAGTGTTCCTTAGTGCCTGTTTTTGCTGTCAGGAAATGAATGATTATCGCAAAACATCACTTCGCCAAAACGAAAACAAGAATTTTCAAATAGGAGGCAAACCACGCTTGCTTCAAGTTATTTATTTGGCACGCCTGGTTAAAGTTTACTGTAAAACTGAAACAAACAAACAAAAAAATAATAATGCTAACCTATAGTTCGAAATGCCATTGACTGACAGGCTAATGGAAATGAGGAAAAAGTTTTAATATTTCAGGAATAGTCGTAATTTTAAGAGTTGAACTATTATGACAATAAAGGCAGAATTTTAGTAAAACTAAACAAATAATAGATTTATGACAAATTTTGGGAATTATTAGGAAAATTAAATAAAATCGTATCATAAGATGGAATTTTAGTAGAAAAAAGTAGTTGCTTTGCAATACTAAAAAAGTTTAATTATAATGAAAAATGAAGTCTTAATATCATGTGAGAAGTTGTCATTTTCCTCCCAAAATTTTTTTAATTATGAGAATAATGGTGTATTTTTCTCAGTTTTTAATTTTTTTTTATGACACTCAGTATAGCTTAGGACTAACTTCTAATGTGTTATACCATGCAAATTCGCATAGAAGTTACTCCCAGTTGAAGTTTACTGTTAACTATCACATCAAACAAAATTAAACAGTATATATTTCAGCACCAAAATGTTCAACCAAACCATATCATTTCATCTAATGAAATTCAGTTAGCTTAATGCTAACTTATTATGAGAAATAGACGGGCTATAGATATTAGCATCAATATTGCGGTAATTAAAAACCTTCAAATGACTGCTACTTTAATACACAGAGCAGCAACGCATACAGAGAGAGCAGACAACAAAAGATAATTGAACATTGTCGCTTTTCATATCAAAATATTCAACCAAACTGTGTCACATTTGCTAATGAGTCTGCTAGCTTAATGAGAACATATAATGCCAAACATTATAGACGGGCTAGTGGAAATTAGCCTTCCTGCATGTTGCCGCACTACATTGAATGCGTGGAACACTAAATTCTTACTTTCCTGTATACTTTAAAAATTTTATTTTGCATTTCATTGATTAAGTCGAGCTTTATTGGGAAAGTAAGTAACCATGCTTTTGTGTGTGTGTGTGTGTGTGTGTGCGTGCGTTGTATGTGTACAGTGGCAGTTGGCTGCCATGCCAGGATGGCCCTGGGGCTTATTTGCTGAGAAATGCTGGCTGCCCCACGGCTGAGGACGGCAACAAAAACAAAACAATAAATGGGAACTGTCAACAGAAATGCAGAACTTCCTTTCAAACAATGGCCTAGTGTGTGTGTGTGTGTGTGTGCGCGCGCATGTGTGCCTGCGTGAGCAAAAACATTGTTTTATTTATTACGTTAAAGTGAGTAAACTTGCAGCTCCGTCTGACAAAGAGAGTAGATGTGGAATCAACACATTAATATACTTTGAATACATATTGCATATCTATATATTGTATGGGCAAGGTCATTTGTAGTGTAGTGGTTCACGTAGTTGACTTTCATGCAGCTGCCATGGGATCCATTTCCAATCAGTGCTTCATTTCCAGTCACTCTGCTATTGTCTGGCCACCAATCCACTTGCTCTATAGAAACCCCCTTTGAGCATTTATCCTCCATCCTTGATCACCAGCTTAATGTCCACGTACTAGTACGTCCTTTGTCCTCACTTGTAAGACAGTATGAGGCACTAGTAGAACGACAACTACATGTTACTACTGAGGCAACTGTGCTGTAATTGACATCTGTGCGCTACTTGTATTACTAGTGAATTGCGAGATGTTACTGGTAGAATTTTTATAATGTCACGAGTAGTACTAGTGCAGAGTTTTGCCTCACTAGTAAGATGTAGTTATCCTACTAGTTTGCCAAAGTTTCCTACTAGAGTGCAGATACGTCATACAGTAGTGGCAAAAACTTTACCAGTAAGACTCAGTCGTTCTACTAGTTCTACCAGAGCCCTTGAAGGACATCACTCAACTTGTTTAAAATTACTATGAAAAGTCGTGTGAGCATTTATTTGATGTCAAGGATATTTCAGCTGTTTAAGCATTTATTTGATATCCTCGATATGGAAAGCAGTTTCAGCATTTATTCAATATCCTTGATATGAAAAACGATTTGAGCAGTTTTATTTTTGTATTTTTTGTTTAGATACTCTTGACATCAAAGCAATTTCAGCATTTCCTCGATATCCTTGATATGGAAGGCCGTTGGAGCATTTATTTGAGATCAAGGATATCTAAACCGTTTGAGCATGTATTCCGTGTCGAAGATTTTGAAGCCATTTGAACGTTTATTCGATATCAAGGATGTCAAAGCCATTCGAGAATTAATTCAATATCCTTGATATTGAATTGATTTCAGCATTTATTCCACATCCTTGGTATGGAAAGCCGTTTGAGCATTTATTTGTTATGAAGAACATAAAACCGTTAGCGTTTAGGTTCGATATCAAGGATACCAAAGCCATTCGAATTTTTTTTTTTTTTCGATATGTAAGGTGCTTAAGCAGTTATTTGATATCCTTGGTAAGGAAAGCCGTTTGAGCATTTATTCAGTATCAAAGATAAAAATCTGTTTGAGCATTTATTGATGTGAAGGATATTCAGCATTTGTTGATATCAAGGATTTCAAATCCATTTGAACATTTACTTCATATCAAGGATATCAAAGTCGTTTTGAGTATTTATTCCATACCTTAGATATCCATCTTAAGGTTGTACTAGTATCCCAAATCTGGCAGTAGTAGTGGAAAAAACATAACTAGTAAGACACAGTCGTTCTACTAGTGCACTGAATGGTCTTACTAGTGAGTAGACAAGACGAGTACATGGACCTTAAACTTGATCTCGAGGTTTGAATAAATGCTCGAACGGCTTGTTTTAGTAGGTTGATTAGGGGGCTTCATAGAAACAGTGGCAAATTGTGGCAGTGTCGTCCTCGGGTCTTTTGGAGGACCCACTGACCCCGTTGGAGGGCCTGACAGAGGTGCGAGTGGAGCGCTCCCCTCCTAAAGCTGTTTGGAAGAACAAATATGTAATATTCTTCTCCCCACTTGGTATAATTACAGAATACCAAAGAGGTGCCAGCCCTCGCCTGGAGTGAAGGCTGCATTTGATTGATGTTTTTCAAATATTTTCTTTTCAGGGTAATTGAGTTCTCGTCTTTGATCCGAATGTTTGCGTTTTTTGAAATATTTTATCTGAGTTGGAGCCCTTCCAGCGTAGGCGGGTTGTCATTCAGAGAGATATACACATGGTTAAATACATATTTAGATATACAGCCGCACCCAATGGGAGCCGAAGCTTTAAAATCTTTAAAATAAGCAGTAGTTGAATGTAGTCTGTGAATGTATGTGCGTTTCAGTGGAAATAAATAATTGGAAATATTTCACTTTACCAATATTTAATATCAAAATTAGGAATGTCCATCCATCCATCCATTTTCTTTACCGCTTATCCTCACTAGGGTCACGGGCTGCTGGAGCCTATCCCAGCTATCTTCGGGCGGGAGGCTGGGTACACCCTGAACCGGTCGCCAGCCAATCGCAGGGCAGATAGAAACAAACAACCATTCTCATTCACATTCACACCTACGGGCAATTTAGAGTCTTCACTCAACCTACCACGCATGTTTTGGGGATGTGGGAGGAAACCGGAGTAGCCGGAGAAAACCCACGCAGGCACGGGGAGAACATGCAAACTCCACACAGGCGGGGCCGGGATTTGAACCCCGGTCCCCAGAACTGTGAGGCAGATGTGCTAACCAGTCGGCCAGTCAGTGTGCCGGCCAAATTAGGAAAATTTGAAGAAAAAAAAACAATTTTCAAACATTTTTATTGCCATTGTGTCATTTGTTGTTGTGTGTAGGAAATGTCACATGTCACATGAATACATATTTTAGTCTCACCCACAGTATTCATATTTATGTCATTTATTATACTAATTTAAATGTGGTTCTTCATAATAACCCAAACATTAAAATATGTCATGCCTGTACAAGCAATAAATACAAGTATTTTTCTTTCTGGTTTTTATAACCAAATCCTTTAAAAGGCTCATCATAAGTGTATTTTAAAAACAGTTTTCTAAATGTATTTAACATAATCTTTCTCTCTCGCTCTTTTTTTTTTTTTTTTTTTTTTTTTTAAGTTTCATGGAATTGAAATGTATTTTATGTAATTTATTGGACTGATTTTAAATGTGGTGGTTCTTCTATCATACTAAATTACAATCAATATAATAATAAGTCCTTCAAGGACCATAATGAATTCATTATAAAAAGTAATAAATATTTTTAAAATTGTAGTTTTGTAAAGTTACCATTTACTATATCCTTATGCCCTTATCCTTTATTAATAAGAGTTTCATGAAAGCGAAATTTATTTTATGTAATTTATTATACTGATTTAACTCCTTCTTCTTCTAAGTTCTTCCTCAGGACCCAATCATAATGAATGAAATAATAATGAAATCAATAAAATCATGGCATATTCCTGTTAATTTTAATTATGTATTAAAAAAATATTTAAAAGAAATAATGAAATTTAACAAAATTCGATCTAAATAAAATAGCATTTATTTTTCATTATATTATTCTCATTTGTGAAACTCGTGGAAGCCACAAATGAATATGATACATTTTTCAAAAACTTTTTTCCAAATCGTAAAAACATGTTTTTAATAATACAAATCGTAAAAACATATTTTTAAAAATACATTTAGTGAGGCCCTTAGATGACCCTATTGAAAAATGAATGGGAAAATTCTATGATTTTATTGATATTTTACCATATTTGTGTCCTGAGGAAGAACCACATTTAAATGAGTACAATAAATGACAAATTAAAAGAAATATATATTAAGATGAATGAGTTTGGGGAATGCTGATTTGAAAAAATATATACTTTCACAATATATGTAATTGTACTTTGTAAATAGTTTCTGCAGCGCTGCTTTAAATGACTCGGGACTCTTGATGTAAATGAATGAGACTTGCCAGGCAAAGTATACTAACAAGAGTCTAGTATATTTGGGTTTTGATCTTAGTTCTGCTCAGAGCTAAATTTGCATGTCACGGTCATTTTCATACTGGAACTTTGCCACTCAGGCTGGTTGTCCTCGGGGTGGGTGGGGGGTGGGGGCGTAAGAGAGAGGGTGGGGGCCCGTTGCCGGGTGTTTGGGTTGCAAGTGGATTTGCATGATCGCTCTCTCTCTCTCTCTGCTCTCTCTCTCTCTCTCTCTCTCTCTCTCTCTCTCGCTCTCTCTCTCTCTCTCCCTCACACACACACACATACACACACACACACATGCATGCACACACACATATACAGAGCCCCATTTGATATTCAAATTCACCCTTGAACTCTCCTCCTCCGTCGGCGTCCTCACACGCTGTGAACTGTGTAAAACGTCTATGTATTTACACTTGTGTGTGTGTGTGTGTGTGTGTGTGTGTGAGGTCACGTTTGCCTTATAATTATGCAAAATCAGTCTTTACTCAGTTGTATTTCAAGCAATGGTCACAGCTTCGGGTTCAACTGTACAATCCCATCGGGATCCAATACAGTCAAACCCTGTGAAAATCCACGCTATTGAGAGACCACGTGAATAACTTGTAGTTTTACCAATCCCACATGCTTTAACTTATTAAAACACCCTTTTTAAAGTATCCCTTGTTGCCTGTCGACGCTCTCCAGAAATGGGAGACTATCGTATGACAATACTTCGAGTTGACGATAAGAAGACTCTCTCGTTCGCATCGTTCTCCAAACCACCTACAAGCTGTTTATTTGTCACTCACTCCCCGCTGAAGTTTAGTGTAAAACTCACACCAAAAAAAAACAAGAAACTTAAACATTGTACTGTGTATCTAAACATCAAAATGTTTAACCAAGCCAATGAAAGTCCACTATCTTAATCCTTACATATAATACAAAATGCCATTGATGCGCAAACACGAATTACCATTGATATTATGGTTGGTAATTAGATATATATATTTCATATATATATATGAAATTAAGTAATGTATCTCTCAGATATATTTGTATTATTATATATTTGATATTTACTAACAAAAGGCCACTCACTACCTTAATGTTAACATATAACGCAAACCGCAGTAGATGTTCTGGTAATAACAAACTTTCAAACAACTGCTGCTTTAACACACATGGAGCAACAACACATACAAACAGAGCATACAATACAACAGTACTCAGGGGCATATATTCTCTCTGCTATGTGGGAACAAAAGCTATTACTGCAACTTAGTAAGGGACCTTCTTTGCCTCTTCTGTTGGCCAGTGTCAATCAAAGTTGTTATCTTTTGTAAAGGCACCATTTATTTCTCGTATGAGCTAATGTTTTGATTAAAGACACAGAGATTGCTTTGAAAGTTTGCAGTGAGATTAAATACGTTTTAATCATCTTTACTCTCTTTTTGTCCTTTTAGAGCAAAAAGGAATTGTATTCCATCGACAAGTAAGTGGTTGATATTTCATATGTATTCTTTTATACGGGTTTTGACGATCTGGCAAATAAACGATAATAATAAATGACTATCTTAATGTCATGATGAGATTTTTTTTTAACTATATTGCAACATGCGCACTGGTTTGTACTGGTGAATATTTAGTTAAGCTTTTGTCATTTACAACCAAATCTCATTAAAATAAAAATGATTACAGTTAATTATATTAATTAAAATAAAGCAATGCTAACACAAGCCAATAGACGGGCTAACCAAACTATCATTGATGTTGCGGCAGCTGTAACCCTTTAAGCGACGAATATTTAAGCGCAAACGGTGCAGCAACACGTGTAGACTGACAATATATCAATCACAGGAATGCATTCTTTATCCTATGCGAAAAACAACATTACTGCACCTTAGTCACTTAGTTGTGGAACTCTTCTTGTTGTATTATGTACAGTAGGGCTTTTTAATTATGTTAATACTGTATAGTTTTACAAAGTATAACACTGTAGAATGCTATTCATCTTATTTGAAAAACATGTTCTGAAATATTTTGGGGGTAATTTTTTTTGGTTTATTTTTTTTTAAGGCTGGAGCATATGAACGGTACATGCATTCATTTCAATAGGGAAAGATGATTTGAGATACAAGTGCTTTGAGTTGCGAGCGTGGTCAAGGAATGAATTAAACCCGTGATTCGAGGCACCACCGTGTAAGGATACGCTATCACTTCTCCAAGCGCGCTTTTGGTGAAACGGCATATTGAAATGCAACCTTAACTTTACTGTACAGTCTCAGACAGTCATGCAAGCCAAGCTTCCATTTGATTGACTGCGCCTCCGTCCAATAGTTCTTCTAAAATAGACTTCTTTGGACAGCTAACATCCTCAGGACAAACCCCCCTCTCCCACCCCTCCAACATCATCACTATAACGCGCCAACCACACCCCCCATGTCAATAATGACTCTCTCCCTCCTCTTCTCAGCACTCCTGAATCACCTCAAATAGTTTGCAGCTATTTGGATACTTCACCAAACACTTTTTTTTTTTTTTTTTGGCAGCGGGGACTTTTTGTTTCCATGTGTTTTTTGTTTTTTCCAGGAAGTGTCACGGCTTTCTGAGGGTGTTTTGGGTTGCGAGCGGCGGTGGAGGTGGGGGTGTTTTTTTTTTTTTTTGAGGGGGGTGGGGGGGCTGTATTTGCATAGTTGGCAGCCCAAGGGGAGGGAGTCTATCTCTCGTTTTATCTTGTTTAGCGACCAAACTGGTCCTGGAGCGAGCGAGTACACACACATACACGTACACAAACACACACACATACTAACACGCACAGAACTACATGCACCCGTTTGACCTAGAAGTACGCTTTGAGTTGGATTTGTCACTTTTTTTTTCTTTTTTTGGCGTCGCTGCAGATAAAGACTGAGGACATCATCGACTCTTCCCACCTGAGCTCCTCGCTGAAGACATGTCACATGACGCAGAGCCCTCCCATGCACAGCGCTCACATGCCTGCGGTAAAAGGAAACAAAATGTATTAAAAATAACGAACCGTCCAAACAGCTAAACTTGATGGATGGATGTATGTCTGAAAAGCGATGATACCTAGTTGAATGTATAATTTATGGGAAGTGAATGAATGTGTATGGATAAACTGTGTGTTTGTGTGTGTGTGTGTTTATACTGGGAAGGGTGGCAGTGAATGAGTTAACTTTGTTTTACAAAAGTTCACTGGCTTAATGCTTTTAGATAATGCAAAGTGCCATAGACCAGCTAGCGAAATTAGCATAGATATTACGGTAATTGTGAACCTTTGAACAATTTATATTTGAGCACAAGCAGTAGCAACACATGCAGACAGACAATACTCACAGGCATATATTCCTTATCTGCTGCTGCTGCAAAAAAAAACGATGAATGTTATTGTAGCTTAGTTGCGACGGTCTTCTGTGTTTCGTCATCGAATCTACTTGTAGTATGTATATGTACTATACTGCCCCCCTGGTGGCCAAAGAAAACACACCAGAAGGAACAGCACAATGTCCATTGGATTATCACCATGCACAAACTGTTTAATTCTTTACAATGTATTTAATTTTGTTATTTCTGTATGTTTTTATAAAGTTCAATACTGTAGAGTTCTATTTTTCTTATTTAAAAAGACCAAAAATGTTCAGTGTTTTTAAAAAAAAAATTTTTTAGTAGTATTTCCATTCATTTCAATGTGGAAATGAGCGCAGTCACGGAACAAATTAAACTCTTAAGTCAAGGCACCACTCTACGAACTATTTAGACAAGTGAGTGCATTTCGATCTGTCGCCCTGCACACAAACATGTCACACTGCGGTCTGCCATGACGTCGCAGTCTTCTTCAGGTGCTTCCTGTTCTGGTTGTTCTCTTTGACGCGCTGCTGCTCGTCTCATCTGCAAACTACAGTAAACATTTGGGGTTATTGCTGCCCAAGGAGTTATTAAATCCAAGGGTTTACTTACTTTTTTCCTCCCTGTCCTGTAAATGTTTACATGTTATGCTAAAAAAAAACAAAATAGGAAAACATACAATTGTTTGTGTGGTGTTAGTTGAAGCAGACTCTGCTGGTTTATTCTTGTGATTAAGATGAAGATGAGACTACATTATATGACCTATCTATGTAGAAATTTAAGAAATTCCAAAGTGTTCACATACTTTTCCTCCAACTGTACAGTATATACTGTATGTATGGAGTGTCGCCTAGCCACTTCCCAAGTCCTGACTGTTTCTGTGCTCCTCAGGACCTGACGTCCCTGCACAGCATGCAGCAGTTGGTCCTGATGCCGCCGTCTCACCTGTCGTCTTCGTCCCCCTTCCTGCTCTCCCAGAACCCCCCCAGCCACCACCAAGGTGACCACCGTCATTGAAAATGTCGCCACATACGAAGTTCATCCGACTCACCGAAATGTGGTGCTTGTGTTCCGCTGCAGCTCTTCTGCAACAGAACCTGATGTCACTTCCCGGGCAGAATCAGAGCGGTCTCATGCAACAACAGCCCGGCCTGGCTTTGACTCCGCAGGTAAATCAGCCTCTCTATGTCCACTAGCCATATGTACATCTGTACAAATAAAGCTCCACATACAGTGCATAGATCTCGGGCTATGAAAGGCTGGTGGTGACTACCAATTAACAAAGACGATGAACATTTGTGTTTTTATATTTGTTGTGGGGTTATTGTTGTGTACAAATTATTATTGTTATTATTATTAACAAAACACTACTTCTGTCTAAATGAAGCGCCTCAACTTAACTACAGCATAGTTCCTTGGCAACAAGTTGCCACAAAATCCATAAATTGCGAATATGTGGGGGAACACTGTACAGCCTTGTCCCTGTGAACGACTAGCTACCGGTTCATGGTGTACATCAATTCTCTCACCCAAAAACAGTTCTGCCCTGCAAATGACTAGCAAACCAGTCCAAGGTGTACCCCGCTCCTCTCACCGAAAGTCAGCTAATTCATGGAAAAAGTGATCACTATCATACAGTAGATGGAAATCTGACCCTATTGTGTTTGCAATCCAGGGGATGAGTCGCTCCGGCCTGGTGGGCCCGTCGATGGACAACCACATGGACATGTCTCACCCGCAGTTGCTCAAACACATGGCGGTGCCACCCCAAGAAGAACCCAGCGACCTGGAGGAGCTGGAGCAGTTTGCCAAAGCCTTCAAACAAAGACGCATCAAACTGGGCTTCACACAGGTGCCCGATGCTGCCCTTCACCAAAAAATGCGGAGCCGCTTCTTCAGCTCTGACACACACGTGTGATCGTTTCCAGGGCGACGTGGGCATGGCCATGGGCAAACTGTACGGCAACGACTTCAGCCAAACCACCATCTCTCGTTTCGAGGCTCTCAACTTGAGCTTCAAAAACATGTGCAAGCTCAAACCCCTGCTTGAGAAGTGGCTGAGTGACGCAGGTAGAGCATACGCAGTAGCCATTCACCGACAGTGATCATATATATATAAACGGTCCACACACCCCTCTTCAAATGCTGGGTTTTTGTGATATACATAAAAAATTACACCAAAAATGAATAATTTCAAAACTTTTTCCACCATTAATTTGACCTGTAACCTTAATTTAAATGAAAAACTATCATCTTTTCGAGACGGGAATTAAAAAATATGGCTGGGGACGTGGCTGTGTTCAACATTAATCAAGATTAACCTCAAATAAAGTTGAGTTGTTCTAGTGGATTTTTTTTCTGACATTTTTGCTTACTTTATATTTGCTTTATTAAGTTAGTCAGTTCCACTTCCTTACTAACTGTAATGTTACTTAGTTACAATAATTGTTGATTCTGATTCTGAACTGTTGCTGTATTCAGAATTAACCAATCACATTCAAACTCGTTAAATGAGTCAACACACACCGGCTACCATTTAAAGTGCCTCTGATTAACCCTAAATAAAGCTCAGATGTTCTAGTTGGCTTTTCCTGACATTTTTGTACTCACATCAGATTATAGGTCACATTAATGGTGGGAAACGTGTCGAACTGATTTATCTTTGTGCCATTTGTTTATATCCCCAAAATGTTGCATGTCCATTTGAACGTGCAGAAAACTCCCCTTCGGACTGCATGAGCAGCGCGGCCTCCCTGCCGCCGCTGATGGAGGGCTATGGACGCAAGCGCAAAAAGAGGACCAGCATTGAGACCAACATCAAGCTCACGCTGGAGAAGCGCTTCCTCGACGTGAGTCGGGCCATCTTTAAAGCTGACGCACAGTGTCCTAGTATATAGGACACATATAGGATATATATAGAGAGAGGATACCAACGTATATACCTATTTCAAGAAACAACTGAGATGTGTTTGCACAAATGTACACACCCTCTTATCACCGGGGGATATGGCTGGGTTGAAGAATGAAACAATCACGTTCAAACTCATGTTAGATTGGCGTCATTACTTGTCGCGTTAGCTACCGCTAAGAAAACAATTCTATTAACATCAATCAGTGGCTAAATCTCATCATAGAATATATTGCGTTAGAAAAAATATCAGCAGAACGAAAAAAATCAATTACACATATCCGTAGATAGCTGGTCACCTTTCCTCAACATGCTAAATCTAGACTCTTGATTCCTTTGCCTCAATAGGCTGCCATTTGACATTTGACAATAGGAAGTAGTGGGTGCTGGCGGAGGTAGTGGGGGGGCGTTGTTGGTGCTGCGGGTCTGGGTGGGATGGCCCTATTCGTCGGTTGTTGTCCGGCCTAATGGGCCTGACCTGCAGGAGCCGTGCCTCTTAATCACTCACTTCGCACACACTCACAACATTCACTGTATATATTTCTCACTAATCACACCTGGGCACATACACATATCAAAGGGTTCCTGGGGGGCTGGCATGGGATCGGGAGGGTGTGGGTGTCGGAACGTCTGTACTGTTTCCCTGCCCCTCCGCCCTGCCTGCCCGCCTGGATTTTAAATGCATCACACACACGCGCCATGTTTTAATGCACCACATACACCTATCTCTGGGGGGCGGTGGGTCGTGGGTGGGTGGGTGGTTGGCTGTTAGGCAGTAGTGCTTGGCAGCCCTGCCCCCACCCCCTCGGCTCACTGACCTCTCCAGATTTTAATGCACCACTCGGGAGGGGGGAACTGATACACTGGGTAGGGCCAATGACTGCCAGTCGGGGACCTGGCAGTCATAGTAACAGGGGGGGAGGTGGGTCTCACTTACTTACATGGCGGTGCTCCCCGGGCTGGATGACGACTTGGTGTTGGGGCTGACCTCTCATGGCCCGCGTCTGCTCCTTGGGTTCCCCCCTCCCCTTATCGTTCCCTTGTCGGGTGCCCTCCTTGCCAACAAACAAGGGACAGTCTCGCGCCCACGGGCTGGGTGGGGGTTGGCTGGGGGTTGCATTGGGTCCCTGCGGCCCCCACTGGGTGGTCAGTTGTCGGGGCGCCTCGGTGGGGCCGGCAGACTGCTCTGTGTCTTTCGGTGTGGGTCGTGTCCCGTCCGCTGGGCTGCTCTCGGGTGGACCCCTGGGCCTGATCCCGCCCCTCGATTGATTGGGTGGGGTCCTCAACCGCTGCGGTGCGGCCAAAGAAATTACAGGAAACTTCTGTCAGTCTTTGTGCATGTAAAACGGTGTCAATTCACTTGCCTGTATCCGCAGGCACACACTTACAATTTACATAATTGATGCCACCACACTTCAGTTGTACAGCCGGTTCACAGCCCTGGTCCTGCATGCGTCTTCTCCTGTCCTTAACCTGCTCTATCTTGTCCTGTCCTTCCCTCACTGGGTGTAGCATTACAGCCCCACACAACACTCATATTTAATGTTTCGTTGTTGTAGATAATGTCATGATTCACTTCTCTCGTCCTGTTTACAATTAGTGCTTTGTCTTTTGTCTTTGTTTCTCTCTCCCTTCTGGAAACTTTGTTCTGTTTGACTGATCAAGTCTGATTCTCAATAACAGCGGAAGCTTAAAATCTCCACTGGAAGCTTACAAACTCCACTGTGACACAATAAAACTGTTCCGGCATAAAAGGGATACAGATTTTCCATTCTGCTTGACCTAACAGCCGAACAGGACAAAAAAACAACAACAACAAAAAAAAAGATTGGCGTCAGCGCGCACCTGCCACCATTTACAGGGCCTCTGATTAACCCTAAATGAAGTTTTGATGTTCTACTAGGCTTTTCCTGACATTCTTTTTTGCTGGCATTACTTTGCTTTGGTCACTTAGTTACAGTTACTTAGTTAAAATTAATTCGTGAGTAACCTAGTTACCATTAACGGCACTTTTACGTGATATAAATTGTAAAATGATGTGAAAACCGTTTCGTATTATTATTAAATGCTGCCTCCATTTGCAGTTGAGTATTTCATACTTAACTCATTCACTGCCAGTCTTCCCAGTTAATATGGATATTTGACTTCTAAAGCCGTCAATGGCAGTGAATGTGTTAATATTGTTAAGAGCTCTACAAACGTGCCTTAACTTGTTCCCATGAAGGCAACTAAATTGTAAGATGATTGTGACTTTCCAGAACCCCAAACCCAACTCGGAGGAAATCACGCTGATCTCGGAGCAGCTGGCCATGGAGAAGGAGGTGGTCCGGGTTTGGTTCTGCAATCGGCGCCAGAAGGAGAAGAGAATCTACTGCCCGGTGACTAGTTTGCCTGTCAAGACGCAGAGCTACAACTCTAGAATGGTCAGTCATGACCAGTGTCACATTTGGTGCATTTATTTAGCCCTTTTTGGCTTCATTCATCCACTATTTCATTGAGTTATTGTAAATAAATATTAGCCAAATAAACAATTTTAGATTTGCATTAAATAATTGGTTCATTAATTAAAATAAAGTGAATTATGAATAATAAAATATAAAATGAGCTTGAATTATTACTTTGGTATTAAAATAAATGCATATATTCATGTTTATATTCATATTCATACAGTATTTAAATTATTTGTGAATTACAATTAAATTAATAGTAAAACAAAAAATATGAAATAACTTTTTTATTAAATTGGTTCATTTATTATAATTAAAGGTACTATAAATAAAATGAAGAAATTATAATTTATTATCTTATTAAACTAAAATTTAACATTAAATAATTGGTCAATTAATTAAAATTTATTAATTTTGAATAATGAAAGATAATGAATAATTATTGTACTATTAGAATAAACTATGTTTTATATTATTTTAGTTAAACAATTGTTTATCCATTTGTAATTAAATTTACTATAAAGAAAAAAAAAGAAAAATGAATGAATGAAAAATTTGAATTAAAAATGAAAATTATTACAATATTAACTCATTTTCATACACATTTAATTCCTTTAACCTACTTTATGAAACAGTTTTTTAAAAAGGCATCTCATTTGTCAATTAATAATAGTTAAGTAAAATAATTAAATTAATTCTGATTAATAGAAATGATGGATTTTTATTCCATGATTTCGGTAAAACATTTTATAATTCTGTAAGTAAACATTTGTATAATTAAAATAATTGAAATAATGTGATTTACAGAATTACATTTATTATAAATGTAATTTTAATGTGTTGTAATTAATGTAATTAATTTATGTCAAAATGACATTAATTATAACATAAGAGCATTTTTAAAATGACACTGAATTATTTTTTGAAATATTTTATTTATTTATTTATTTTTGTACGTAATCTACAAATCGCAATCTGTCTGTTTTAAAACTCAAAATGTGGCCCAACCGTGGTCTAAAATGTTCATATTTGACAGGTTGTCACTATACTAATGAATTTTCTATTTTTTATTTTATTTCATTTATTTATTTTTTTTCTGGTCTAGGCCGCCGCAGTGTCCAGATCATACAGTCCGCTGGCTTCAGGAGGAGGTGAGGACTTACAGTTTGTGTAACATTATGGTTGTATGTTCACATTCTCTGATGATTTTTTTCAATTTCCTCACCAGTTTTATCAAGTTCGTCTCCAAACTGCGTGAGTCGGGAAGTTTCTCCCGACAGCATGTCCATGTCCACGGCATCTTTAACGTCTCTGGTCAACCCAGCGTCTTACAGCAGTCCAGGGTGAGGAAAACTGCAGACATCTTACATCATAGTGTGTTACAGTTTCCGTTCATTTTGCCAACCGAGTGTATTATTCGCTGAACACATATTTACGACTAAACAAAAGCAGAACGAAAAGGAGTAAGAGATGAGTTTGTTAGTAAAGATTTGTTGAACAAGTTAACTGCTGCTCTGTATGAATTATAAGACTTTTATACATTTTTTATCATTTATATTTTTTTTTATAAATTATGAATTATAAGACTTTTATACATTTATTTTGACTCAGCAGTGAAATGATTTGACATTTTTTTAATTATATAATTATTTGTTAATAATAATATCAATCAATAAGATTCACTGTATTGACTCCTTGTTTTGTATGATAAAATACATTTAAACAATGATAAAATGAATAAATCAAATATAAAACTGTCTACTTAATGACTGATTTGTTTTAAATCAGCAAATTTTTATCTTGATCTGATTAAATTAAATATGACAAATCCTCATGCTAATCTACTTCCCAGTAATCAAATCACCCAATCACAAAATTCAGTCAATGAGTGAATGAAGTAATTGGATTATTTGAATTAACACAGTGTTCTTTTTGTGTGTGTGCGTGTGTGTGTGTGTGTTTGTGGTGTGTTTCAGGTCCTGGTACCGTACTTGGAATTCTAGCGTGTATCCCCACTGAAGCACTGCTACACCCACTTTTTAAAAAATGTCGTTTATTTTAGAAGGATGTACGATGAAGATCTTGCGAAGAAGATGAACTTCGACATTGAAACGTATACGGTGGAAACATCGGGAGATGAAGATGAAGTCCCCCTTGACTGCTGTTAAGGAAAAGTTTACAGTCCAGCCTATAAATTTATAGATGTGAGACTGTTGGGGGGGGGGGAAAAAAAGTCCAAATATCTCAGTTAGTAGGAATGTACATATTGAGTAAGAAGTAAGAAAATTGAGTCTCCCCCCCCCCCCCACACACACACACATTTGAGCATTTTGCCAAATCTGACTCTGGACTTGGATTATATTGGATATTCATATTTGATCATATTGCTTTCACTTTTATCTACAACTGAGATATTGTCATCATCTACAATATCATCTAGGTAGCATGAAAGAAAAGAAACAAACCGGGATTTCAAAATGCAATTGTGGTCTACATCCAAACATCCATCAAATGTTTCAAGAAGGATGATATATACCATTCACTTATACTAACATACAAAAGAAACAAACTGGGATTAGAGAAACATCAATAGGAGTTGGCACAGTGTTGTACTGATGAATTAGGAACATTGCAATAAAGGACTACCCCCTATATGTCGAAATTGGAACGAAACTTTGATTTAGACCAGTATTTGTCTGAAACATGCCTTCTCTTTAGTCCCTTTTCCACTGCAAAATGACAACAATGGAGTTTGCTCACTCTATTTCTAAGTGGCTCATTTCAGATAGTCAGGTTCAAATGTGTTTTCCCCCTCTGTTTTAAAATCTTTGGGATTTAAAAATTTTTTTTTTCGTTTTTAATTTACCTGCATTTTGTTGACAACAGCGGTGGGGAACCTACAGCTTGTGGGCCATCTTAAAAAAAAAAAAAAAAAAAAAAAAAAAAACGTTTACCCACTAATGCTCATAATATGTAAAAATAAATATTTTCCTAAATTTAGGGAGGACTTTATTTCCTTTGTTTCCCCCAACCACTGTTGTATACTTTGTGCACACAATTTTAATAAGCATTTGTAAATCATGCAAGTGATAATAAGAGTCAAAAACTAGATGTCACTGACAAGGGACTAATCACAAACTGTACATGTAAACACATTGAGATCCAATAAAAGAGTTTTATTAAAAATGTTGCTCTGCCCTGCGATTGTCTCAGGGTGTACCCCGCCTCCCGCCCTGAAGATAGCTGGGATAGGCTCCACCAGCCCGCGACCCTAGTGAGGATAAGCGGTAAAGAAAATGAATGGATGGTGGTTGTAGTTTGATGAATTTTACTTTTTTTTTTTTTTGCTTAACCATTTAGCTTTGTGGAAGGGGCAAAACTTTAGGAACACAACAGCATGATTGCAATTCAACACAGTGCAAATTATATAACAAGGTATGGAAAATGTTTTCACGCGTACTAAACAACCATTGCTTGCCAGAGTTTCCTGGAGGTCCTTCAATGTTGCTGTCAGCCTCCATGACCAGTTTTCGTCACGTCTTTCTTTTTCGTTAGTTTTGTAAAATTATTTATTGCCTGAGAAATTCTTTTGCACCTGTCTCCTGACTGACACATCTGATGGCGTGGAAGCTCGTTGCGGACCATGACTTGTGCTCTATGATGTGACCACAAAAATCTCAGGAAAAGCCTTCTAGAACAGAAGTAGTTTATTTGGGGCTCATCAGAGCCAGTTTAAATGGTAGCAGATGTGTCTGACTCGCATTTAACATGAGATTAAATGTGAGTGGTGAATTCTGAACACAGCCATGTACATCCCCAGTTACAAGAGGGTGTGTACACTTGTGCAACCACATCTGTTTTTACTTTACCTCTGGAAAATATTTTTTTTTTCCAGTAGAATTGAACAGGTTATATGTCACATTAATAGTTGAAAAAGTTTTGAAAGTATTTACCTTGCTCTCATTTTCTCATATCACAAAAACCTGACATTTGACAGGGGTGTGTAGACATTTTATTCCCACTGTATTATTGGCTGGCAATCCCCAGATAGCATTCAATACAGACGACAGTGCACCCAAATGTAATGTATGTACACTTTAATGATAGTATGTACACTTTAATGATAAAAGGATATTCAAATAAGCACGGCAGAGTGTGACGTTGGTCATTTAAAAAGAGAAGCGTCTCGACAGAGACAGCGCAGTTCTCCGCTTTACGATAAATCGAAAGGCTCGGGTGATCACTTGAGTGCTTCGATTGCGCTGCAGTCAGTCAAAGATGGTGAAGGTGTCACGTGTTGAGGCGTGGTGGCGGTTGTCTTCATCGTCGTCATCATCGCGGTGCCTCCTTTCAAGTTTCCTTGTACCTGCGACACAATTAGCAGCCGTGAGCAGTTAGAATTCCAACAATGTCGTGATGATAATATTTAATGAGGAAAGGCTTTACATACATTTTTTCAAGTATTTTTTAATAATCAGCATTTTTTTGAAAATGTGCTATTTCTATATTAATATTTAAGACTAATCATTATTGCATTTTAATGATATCAATGTCAAAATAATTGTCACGGTACTAATATGCAGTAATGTTTCTAATTTATGTATAAACTAATATATAATTATGATATATCAAAGATTTATATTCATTTTATATACAGGTAATTCATACATTACATTTGTTTTAGATAATACATATTTAAAATGTTATTGTTTCAGTTAATCCCAATATTTAGTTTAAACATAATAAAGTAAAATGAATTAAAGATTTTTAATACTGAGTCAAATGAGTGACTTAATAATATAATTGACTGTGTTACCGTTACTAGTTTTTATTATAGTAACAAACTTTAATTGTGAAAAAAATAAAACCAACAAATGACTGTTTATGACAGTTTTTATTCAAATAACAGTATTTGAAAAATAAATATATAAAATGCAATTGACTATTTAATATTACTTTTTATTATTTAAGTATAATAACAAACTTAATAAATGACTAACACAAAAAATAGGGCCTTTTTAATTACTGAGTCAATGGAGCGATTAAATAATAATTGTGTGTAAACGTCACTACTGCTTTTTATTATAGTAAAAAAAACAGTAAATAAAAAATAAAAGACAGTTTACTTCAGTTTTTATTACAGTATAATAAAGGTACTTTGAAAATAAATATATAAAATTAAATTCTGTCAACTACTACTTTCTATTACAACAAATCTTTAAAAAACATTGACATTAAAATGTATACATAAAATAAAAACAATAAAATTGCAACAACAAGTAAAATAAAAAATAAAAAGCTAAATAATACAATTTTCCAAGATCCATTAAGTAATTCCCTGTGAATGAATCGGAAAGGTGTTTCATTTCAGTATTTGACCCAACTATAGTATTGTACCATACATTAATAATAATTTGTGGCCTCCCTACAAAAACATTCCGGCTTCTTGACGGTTTGGCGATGTGACTCACCCTCTGACTCGGGGGATTCGTCCACACCAACCTTGAGCTTCCTTGTAAACCAGCCTGGACAGAAACTGCAGAAAACAAACAAACATGAAGTCATTTAAGGACACATACCATCGTCAACCAAAACTGTTGTACGCCACGCTGTTTGGTTGCTGCTCCGTGTGTGTCAAAGTAGCAATTTGAAGCTTTGTAATGACCTTTGGATAAGACGAAATGGGTTGCTTGAACATGTTGCTGTTTAAATATACAATTTAATTTTTTGTTTCATGCTCTGTACGTGTGAAAATGGGCTTTTACTTGTAATGCGCTTTTTGTGATTTTTATATGGTATGTCTAAATTGTAGATGTTTACCTATTGCGAACGGGTCTGGAACGTCATCCCGCGCACTCAACAGGGGTTGACTGTATGTTGTTCCTTACCAGACAGGCAAGCACGTCGGCAGAGATGAGCATGTAGAAGACGTTGTTCCAGCCCGATGGCGAAATCAGCCCGGCGAAGAGAGGGCCCAACGCAGCCCCTACACACGGCCCCAACTCCCAAGTTAGCAACAATTTGACCCCAAGACGCTAACATGGGGGGAAGACGGCGACCTCTTACCCACTGATCCCGTCCCGTCGATGATGGCCGTCACTGTGGACAACGCCCTGGAGTTTCCTCTCAGACTCTCGTGTGTGCCCTTAACAAAAAAACAAACAAAAAAAACTTTATTTATGTGCATTGTGTCATATTGTTTCAAATAGTTTTTGATTGATTGATTGATTGATAGTTGATGTCGAACATGGAGTACAAAATGCCCTAAGATGCCACCAAAGCTCTGTCGAAATAGGAATTGATTTCAACTTGGTTCCTTGACATACAAGTGTCCCAACTTGTGAGTTTTTTCAAGTTACAAGTCGTCGCTTAGCCGATTTTTTTGCTTTGTTTTGCGAGCTAAAATGTATAGCTAGCCCTTAGTTATTCAGCAAGACGAGAAGGTGGAAATATGAGACACTTACCAGGTCGGCAGAAACCGCAGTGGTGATGAGGGCGTAGGGCCCATTGACCAGGCTGCCACAAACCAAGAGCATGCCTAGGACAATACCAATTTACTTAATATACATGTATTCATGAACTGATATTAGAGGTGAGGCACAGAAATGTATCGAATATGATCTTACCAATTGTTGTGCCAATGCTGCGTTGTCCGATGTGGTTGTAGAGGAAAAGCTGCAGCAGGACAAAAAAAAAAATCTAAATCAAATCAAATCTCAGACATTTAACTTTAAGTTCCCGTGGAGGACAAACTTGGGAAGGCGCGACATACAGTGAACCCTCGCTATATTGCGGATTTTTAAGCGATAGTACCACAACATCCCAAGCAGCACTGAGCTCTACTGGAAGAGATGCAGCGTAATTAAGAACACGAAGAAGAGGCAGAGAAGGTCATCTACTATGCTCCAGTACGAGTTGTCATTCCCATTGAGCAGAGAAAATATCCATAAATGCCCTTGAGTTTTGTTGTATGCTCTGTTTGTATGTGCTGCTCCTCCGAGTGTGTTAAAGTCGCAGTTTTTTGAAGGTTTATGATTACTGTAACATTTATGCTCATTTCTATCAGCGTCTATGTCATTTTAAATGAAATGTTAGCATTACGCGAGCGGACATTTGTTAGTTTGGTTGAACATTTTGATGATTTATTACACATTGGATTCTTTTTTGGCTTTTCTCTTCATTTTAAAGTCAACTTTAACCGGGAGTGACAAATAAACAGATTGAAGCAAGCACGCTGTGCCTCTTTTTAGAGATTCGTCTTTTCTTGTCGTCAAAGGGATGTTATATGATAGTCTCCCATTTATTGCCATACAGAGAGAGCGAGAACTGGTGCCAAGGAATACCGTAAAAAGTTTAATTGTGTTTGAAGCCGTATAAACGCGTTAAAATTGTTGCGCGAGGGGTAAAGCTATTTAACATTTTTTTTGACTCAACACTCACCATGGGCGCGACACAACAACACTCACCATGGGCGCGGCGGCGAGCAGCATGACACAACACGTGGTGGCTCTCCCACCCGTGTAGTCGGACACGAGGCCCGCCACGATGCCGCCTGATGTAGGTCAAACACACACAATACGATGGCTGACATGCTGCAACACTGTAACCCTAAAATCAGGGATTAAAAAAAGCAAACAAAAAACACAGCTTACCCACAATTCCCCCCACATCAAAAAGCGTGGATATATCACCGGCTTCTTTGGCCTCAAAATGTGCTGAAAGATGAACACGCATATTGATCATCATACGAGAGTACTTTTAAGCATTTAAACGTGAGCGTCGACACTGACCGATGTTGGAGATGTAGAGCGGAAGCCAGTAGAGGAACGTGTAGCTGACCAGCTTGGCAAAGAGCAAACACAGCGAAAACTCCACCACTCCCTGTGGGACACCGGCATACTGTATATCTCACACTGATGACTTGTCACTTTGAATCCGACATTTTCATCACCTTAGGATGCAGATGTTTCCCAAAATTGGTATTGAATTTTGTTAGAAAAACATGTGCCTTTCCACTTAACCTCGTTTCATCTTTTCTTTTCGTGGACCTTGCTCCTCTCTCTCGGTCAGATATTGTATTATCACTCACATGAGGCAAACGATAACCGCCCGATCATGTGTGCATACTGTATGACCTCTCCTCAGGCGAAACAAGCGGACACTTCTTAGAAAGCAGCCATCAGGTTGAATTTGAACTGTCCTCCTAGTTTAGTATCATTAGAATAAAAAAAAAAAAGCAGATACATTTAACAGTATTTTAGTTATTTGAATAAATTATTGTTTAATTATAATGTATTTACAAATATGACATTAACATGAGTTGGATTGATGAATTATTTCATTAGCACTTTAATTCATATTTTACACATTTTACATGATTTATTAATTTTATTTCGTTTTTATTCATTTATCGAATTAAAATGACTAGTTGTGTATCATAATAATGTATAATAATTTTATGATTTTATGGTTTTATTATTAATGTATAATAATAAAATCCTTTTACATGTACCATTTACATTTTTTAAATACTAAACTAAATACATGTTCAATATTGTAATACAAAATGAGAATAAACAATAAAAACACAATTTTATTATTACAATAAATTGAACAAATGTTATTTTACATGAAGTAGTTTTAAAAATCCAATGTGGCACAAAAACTAATGAGCTCATCAGTGATGCTCAAATTGGAGTGTGCGGGGTCCCTCTAGAAATACCACTAAATACAATTCAGTTGTATTCAACATTTAAGTTAAATAAATTAGCATTTCATTTTTAAGTACTGTTTGTTTTTAAACATTTATTTGTATATTTGTAATCATTTTTTTTATGCGCAATTCATCTTAACAGAATCATTATTTGAGGACAGTTTTTTTACAATAATATTAAATAAACTTCACTGTAAATAATGACATGAAAAATATCAGTAAAAGAAACAATTTTACATTTGCATTTTAAAAAATGTGAAATTAAATAGAAGAAGAAAATAAAAGGTAAAAAGCACTCACGGGTATACTGAGCGCTCCCCAGAAGCTGATGGCCTCCGAGTGCCCAGCGGTGATCTCCGGCGTCTCGGCGTCGATGGAACCGTTGGCCACATGGGAAGGACTCTGCAGGAGAGGCTCTGTCTCACCACTTTCCAAGTCATTCTAATACACAACACACGCTCATACGGTTGTTCTCGCGCATGCCGGCAGAGCAAGTAGCGAGGTGCATTCTCACATGATGCTGAGGAGGACTGCAGTTGACGTCTTCGGGTTCTGAACACAGTGGAACACGCAACGAGGTGTCAGACGCGAGTGGCACGACGCCACCCCGGTTAGCGACTCAAAAACTCACTCTCGACCAGGAAGAAGAAGCACAGGACGCCCGTGGAGGCGATGATGAGGCCCGGCACGATGAAGGACAGGCCCCACGCCGACGAGACGAACACGCCGGCGATGAGCGAGCCCAGGATGTTGCCAACCGACGTGTGTGAGTTCCACACGCCCATGATGAAGCCGCGCCTGGCGACAGCGACAATATATCTGTCAAGTATGTTTTCAACGGGTAGGTGTGGAAGAGCGTCTCGCTCAGCTTGTCTGTGAAATTCAAGCTTCCACGTAACTGTAATGATAAACAGATGCCAGTAGATGGCGGCATTGGTTTGGATTTGAGATCAGCACAGCTTTTGAGTTGAAGATAAGGATTAAGTGGTGAATCTCGGCCTGTCATGTCGATTATGAGGAAAGTTAAGCAGAGCTTGAGGGCTCGTCGACAGGAACGCCAGCGGTTCACTCTGCCCCGTAAACGTCGCAGCCATGCGGCGACACACTCATGGTCGCAAACATGGTCGACGTGCGGTAACGCACTCGACAAACACGCTGCAACACATCCCGCAAACAAGGCTAGCATGCGGCAACACAATTATTTTTAAATGAAATGATGTATTTGTAATTATTAATTAATGCAACTAATTAGTGAGCTTTACATCTTTGTAAAGGCACAATCGTTGCGCTTGCTGGTGTACCTAATAATGTGACCGGTGATGTGTCTTCTTTCTGTATTGTGTCTGTAACATTTTTTTTTTTTTGTTTTAATTTTTATATTAGTTTTTTAAGGTGAAATGTGAGCTCAAAGAGCGTATTTTCATCAGGGAAGGCGTAGCGGTGTGAATGCGCGTCGTCTTAGCTGAGCATAAATAAAGTTACGTTTGGGACTCTTTAGCCTTAAAGTTTGACTTTGGGGCCACAAAAACCTACAAACAAATAAATGATAATAATGTGCTGCAATCCAACTGTCGCCAGAGCGATTCAATTAAAAATCACCGCCTTGAGGGTTGTGTGCCTTTTGGACGTTTGGACAGACTTGGACTTCCTTTCTGGCTTTGAGTCGCCAGAATGCTGACTAAGTTGAACATTAACTTCCTCACCCAGTTTCCATCTTGTGAGGTTGACATGTCCACTAATTCGAGCAAGGTGTTCCCTCCAGGCGACCGCGAATAAGTGTGTGTTGACTGACTAGAAAACGAAGTGTGTTCCTTCTGCTGCGCAGCGTGGCGTGACCCTGCGTTTGCTCGGCTGCACTTCTGAGAAGAAGCGCTTTTGCATCCGGGGTGGGAATTTGTCAAGTACGGTCGCACCGATGTGTCGTAATGCGACCCACGAGAAAGAGACAATGCGGAGTCATCAGAAGGGGGCGGGGGGGGGGGGGGTACTCACTTCCCTTTTCCGAACCAGTTGCCGACGCAGGCCACCACTGCGGGCCAGCCGGTGGTCTGCATCAACCCGTTGAACACCTGCGGAGGAGGAGGGGGGGGGGGGGCATAAGTGGACGCATAAAAAACAGCCTCGTGACACAGAGCCAGCCGTGGCCTGTCCGTGTGTATCAGTGGAATCCCTGACTTGTGACTGCAGTCATGTGACTCAGCAGCCACAAGTCAGCTGATAAAGAGCTCCTTGACTGAGCCATCTTACAGAGTGAATAATGTTTCCCTTATCAGTAGTGGCTAAAGGGGGGAAGCGATGCAGCTGTTATTGATTATGTACAGGATGTATGTAGCATCTCCATGCTAATATGATGGGAAACTAGTACTGTGGGCCTTCGGCTTACGAGTGACCCGACTTACGGGATTTTCAAGATTCAAGTTGCCGCTCGGCCCTTTTCAGTCTCGAGCAAAAATTTGAGTTATGAGCACCAGCTGCGGTGACAGCGGACTTCCCAACAAGCAGCAGTTTAGCAGATCAATTCTTCGGAAAAGATGCCAAGTGCTTGCTTCAAGCTGTTTTTTTTGCCACTTCCACTTGAAGTTTACTTTCAAACGAAACATAAAGCATCAAATAATTACACAATGTGTATTTGACCAAACCTCATAACTTTGTCTTACGGAAGTCCACTTGCTTAATGCTAATACACAATGCAAAACTCCATAGACATGCTAAAAATTTTGCATCACTGTCGCAGTAACGATAAAGCTTTAAAAAAATACTATATTTGAACACAAGCAGTAGCAAAACATGTAGACAGCGCATACAACACCTCGAGGCATATATTCTTTATCCTCTGTGACTAACAATGCAGCTTACCTTACCTTACCTTATCCTTGGCATTCTTGGTGTTTCATCATCAAATCTACAGTACGTGGAGTATGTGTCTGTATGCACTACACTGCCACTTTGCAGCACAAAGCCCATTGAATTATCATGATGCACCATTTAATGTTTTACATTCAATTTGATGACGTGAATGCTGTATGTTTTTATATATAATGTACAATACTGTAGAGTGACATTTTTCATATTAAAACACATACTCCAAAAATTTTTTGCTGGTGTTTTTTGGGGGGGAGGGGCACGCACTGGAACTGATGAATAGCATTTCCATTCATTGAAATGCGTTGCGAGATACGAGCATGGTTAGGGAACGAATTACATTCATACGTCAAGGCACCGGTGGGCTGCATGTGCAATTAAGTGTAATGTTTGAGGTCTTGGAGCGTTGCAGCCTATCCCAGCTGACTTTAGGTGAAAGGCAGACCACACCCTGCACCGGTCGCCAGCCAATCCCGGGGCACGTGTAGACAGACGACCATTTACATTCACACAGAGCCTGAGTGGGAGCTCATTCAGACGTGTACCCAAAGTTACGGTGCCAACTGGCTGTGTATGTGCGTGCGCACCTGGATGACGGCGTAGTACCCCAACGAGTGGATGTTCCAGTAGAACCCTAAGCCGAACAGACAGGTGAACAATCCGCTCATCAGCATGCCAAAACTCAGGTAGTAACGTAGCGGCAGGCGCTCTCCGAATATCCCACTGCGGACACAAGTGACACATATTTGTAGTTCACGTGGTTCCCACTCGGATGGAATCGACCGCAAGCTGAAAGCGCCGGCTACGCACCTGAAAAACATGCCGATTGCGTAGGCCACCAGGAAGGAGTTGTCCAACACCCCGAAGAGCGTCTTGTAGTTGTCCTGGTCTGAACAGAGAACACATTCATTCATTGAACGTTTCTATCCAGAGCAGCGATTCACAACCACTGTGTTGTGACATGATAATATTTCACTTAATTGGTCTGAAAATTATTATTTATTCACGACAAATAATGTATATTTGTTCATCTATCTGTGTCACTGATGTACAGTACAGTGAGTGACAGTTAGAACAATTGTGTGCTCTTCCACTCGATGGGAGAAGGTACATAGTTAACTTCAATTACTAAGCAAATTGAGACGAGATCATCATTATTTCAGTATACCGTAATCCCGCTATATCGTGATTCACCTGTCGAGATCCCACTATGTGGTGGATAAAAAAACTCGGCTTTACACGATCGGGATTTCTGGGGCCGATCAGCGGGTTTAAAAAAAAAAACAATAACCCATCACAAGATGGAGGAATGTGTCTATTTAAATGACCTGTTCATTTACTGTATGTACTTGTGTACTTAATTGCTCCAAAAATGATATTTACAATAAATAACGTATGTTTGTTCCTCTATTTATGCCAGTGAGGCATAGTGACAGACAGAACAAATGAATGGTCTTCTATTAATTGGATGGCGGGAAGTACATACAGTAATTATATATCCACTTTTTGTGACATTTTTGTTTGTTGGTGTCCCGTGAGATTTTTCAACTGTAAAATATTTTCCTTGGCTCCATAAAGGTTGGAAATCCCTGCTCTAGTCAGATCGTGGATTCTAATCAGTCAGGTCAAACCAGCATTACAACATGACAGAAATAATGGGTGCTAACTTAATCAAATTAAATTACTTTATTTTTAATTAAATTACTTCACCCACACCGAATCTTTAGAGCATGATTCGACAGAACGGCGGCATGTTTACGTCCAACCGTTCGTGCTAACAGTAGCTTGCTAGGCTACATAACGTTTTTGTTGCCTGCTTGCGAGCCGTATCGTATTAAAAGTACGTGAACATACCTCAAGCAAGCCTTGAACGAACGTTCTCTCCTGTCCTGAGCACCGGTGACAACCAACACACGTTTTCCCCCATGCTGTCCTTATAGTACCATTGGCGCGCTCCATTCGTGTTGTCGTCACCACGGTAACGAGCGTATCCGGTCGCATTTGAGTTGACAAGATAAAGCCCAATGATCGTAAAAAACGGGATGCGGTGCTATCGGAGTACAAGATTTTATTGCAGTTGTCTGACAGTGCAACCGTGAAAGAGCAAATTCGTCTTGTAGTCTGATCTGGGCATTACGTGTTGTCTGTCTCCAACGTGTTGTCTGTCTCACACTGCTGACGTTTTTTTTTTTTTTTAAATAACTTTATTGGCCGTCAGATATAACCAATACTAAGTCAAAAGACACGCGACAAGGTTAAAAGTAAACTAGCGTTTGGATTCAAATATACTGTACAAGCGGCGACGCGGAGTAAATGTCTTTTGCGGAGCCGATCAATGACGTCGTTGATCGGATCGGCGAATTATGACATTAAAGCCGATCAGCATAAAATGCTAAATATCGGCCGATACCGAATAGCCCGATAAAATCGGTCTAAAGTCTAAAAAAAAAAAAACGTGTTGAAATATGTTTACATTGTTTTAAAATAAGTTTCAATGTTACTATAGCGTAAATAACACTCGTATATAAATGCCTGAGTATTGTTGCTGCTCCGTTTGTGTTAATGAAGTAGCTGTTTGAAAGTTTCTGATTACTGCAACGTCGATGCCAATCTCCCTCAGGAATTAAATGGGGTTTCGCATTATATGTTAGAATTAAGATAACTCGTTAGACCAAATTCTATGTTTGGACAAACATTTTGGTGTTTGAATATCCAATTTTTACTTACCTCTTTTGTTTTATGAGTCAGTCTTACAGTAAACTTTAACTGGGAGCGTCAAACAAACAGCTGCAATCAAGCACGCTGTGCCTCTTATTTGGAGAACGAAGTGAGCGGGTGAGAACAGGTGCTAAGGAATACTTTTTAAAAAATGTTTGTAACTAAGTGTGTTTGAATGAGTTTAAATGTGTTTAAAGGGTGTTATATTGCAGATTTTCACCTATTGCGGGTGGGTCCGGAATGTATCCCCCGCGATAAACAGGAGTTCACTGTATATATTTTTCGTTTGGTGGCACTTACCAAAGGGAGACCAGTCACACCACGTGACATTGTTGGTGATGTTCAAGTCGGCCGGGCGGATGACGCCGCTGCAGTTTCGGTGGAGTTCGCTCTGGGAAAACACGGAGGGGCGGAACGTTTGTCCACAAACGAGGCCGTTGCGCAGCAACGCGCTTCGCAAACGTGGCCTGCGTGTGATCGGTTGTCATAGCTACCTTCACGATGCTGATGGGCTTCCGGGACAGGTGGTAGGCCGTGTAGAAGAGGAAAGTCAGCAGCAGAATGAAACCGCGATACCTGCGGAGGAAACGTGGATTGAATTAGGTGGCAAAAGTACTCACCCTCTGTACAAAAATTGAACTACAGGCATTTTTTTTTCTTTTGCATGAAATTCAATAGGATTTCTTGCAGAAATGTTTTATTATTTTTTTTTTTTAGCAGCACTTTTTTTGTTCCGCAGGCTCAAAGTATGACACAGCGCTGCCACAAGATCTCAATTAACGCGAGTCGTTTATCACTAACATGAAGGAACTGTTCGCTGAACGAGTGACAGCTCCATTTTTTTACGAACGCTTTCGACAGAAACTGCCTTGTTCCCATTTTTCTTTCATTTCTACCGTCCTGTGTTCAAAACGAGACAATGCACTTAGTGGGCCGATTTGTGCAGCCTCTTAGATGACACATCAATCGTCCCTTCATGAATCATTATGCTATAAACAGAACGTGATTGTTAGAATGTCTCTTGCGACAAGAGCTGTGGTTACACGACAAATAAATCTAAATTTAGAAAATGCTTATTATAGTCAGCTGTAAGGTAATTATGTTGTTATTTATGGTTCAATATGCACAAAATATTCAGTAAAATGCTTCCAGCGCTGCAGTAATATGCTAAAAAAAATGTGTTAAAAATGCTTCTTACATTTAACTGTATAACTATGCAATTATATAGTGCTTAATGATAATAACACATTAAACGACGACTTAATTTGAGGGACATTGCTCCCACAGTTGCAAAACCCTGCCAAATAAGGCCAACTTAACTGCTGAAACGCTTAATAATAAAATATTTTGCTGTATGGTGACTAAGTTGTTACACAGGTTGAATTGTCACAAGACAGCGACTAAATTCAAGAAGCGAAATGGGGTAGTGAACGCTCCAATTGTCTCCGGTCCTGGCTTAAAATGAAACTGCATTACAAAAAGTGATGTTTTATCAGAGTTTCGTCATTCATTAACGCACCGGGCTACCGCGCAAGTAGGGTAAAACGAGATGTTTTTCGTGCTATTAAAGCCACCGGTCGCGGCCGGATTCTTTAAACGCTACATATCTCGCGTGCTATCTGAGCCGATCGATTCGGTAAAGGTCAAATCTGTGAGCCAGCAAGGGAGGAAATGTAAAATGGGCAATTTCTTAAGGGAGTCTGGTTCGGTGGCGTTCTCGCGACGGCAAGAGGCAACAACCCCGTTGGCGAGCACGAGGTATGAGTTTATTAATTAAATAGAAATGACGCATTGTGTTTACCGGGGTGTGTTGATTGACTATATTGATGTGGTTAGGCAAATCATTCAGCGCCCCCGGGGGACAGTCGCTGATAAGCAACAAGGCCAACTCGCCTTTTCCCCTCAACACGGTGGCAGCGAGTGCGACGTTCACCGACACCCTGAAAAAGTGCGGAAAACCATGTCATGCGTCATTGTTTTGGAACTCACCAGCTATCCCGAGAGAAGGACGTGATGAGCCGAATACCGGGGGCCAGGGACGCCTTCATGGTCGATGAAAAATGTCGTCGGACGGAGGAAAAAAAACACTCAAAGGCTTCTTCCAGTCATTATGAAAAGCGTAGATGCGACGGTGAAGGCACCACCGTGGTCGATGGGCTGCTTATTAGCGTGTCGTTACGGCGATTTATACGCTCATAAAAGATGAAGTATTCGGTAAAATATATTTTACGCTCATAAAAGATGAATTATTCGGTAAAAATTAAGAAACGTGCTTACTTGTTGAGCTATCCTGTAAAAAACGACATTTAAAGTACTGGTTTAAGAGGAAAATAGATGCTAACTGCTGCCGGACGACAGCAGCGGCCACTGGGTTTCCTGGTGGGATTCAAGGTCCGTAAACATCCAGCCGTCCTCCATAGTGGCTGATCTTAAATACGAGTCAGCCCGACCTCTAGAAGACCTCGAACGGGTGCGGGGGAAAAAAACTCAAAAGCCCCGAATGGATGTACAGTAGGGAAGAGTAGTTATTAATAGCGACAACTGGGTAATTATTCCACCAGATTTTCCAGGCGGAACGTCCCGGAGGACACGTGTTCAGAAGACGGTGACGTCACGACCAAGGCAGGAAGTAGCAGTAAGAAATGCAAAAAAATAAAAATCTTCAAAAACACTTCACAGTTAAAAAGTGATTATTAAAAACAAAGAAAGCCAATTTCTAATTAATAATAACACCGCATCCTACATTTTACATAAGACGTTTATATGGAAATTTTACCTTTTTTTAACAGGCGTACTTCAACTTACTTTTGCCATCTCTTGATCATGTTATTTACCTCAATATTAAAACAAGAGGAAAGCTCATTTGTTATGATTAATAACTCATAAAAGACAACACACCTCTCCATATAGTGCATCCAGGAATGTATTCACAATGCTTCACTATTTCCACATTTTGTAATAGTATAGCCTGAGTACAAATTTCTTTCCCCCTCAAAATTCTACACAAAACACCCGGTAATAAATTGTTTTTTTTTTCAGATTTTCCAACGCGTACAGGTGGAGCCTAGGGTTGCTATTTTTTTTTTTGGATAAGGCTGTAACATAATATGACAATGCTGAGAATCATTTCCAGATGTACTGTAAAGGACTATAACAGCAATATGTAAGGAATATTTTATCAAGAAGAGGGTTTTAATAAGAGTGTAAAAACATTATTTTATAATTACACACACAAAGATATGAACATGAAAAAAAAAACAATCACAAAATGCAAGCCACTGTTTAAAACACATTAAAACGATTACACAGGTAACTTCTCCTCTGTACATTATTCAAGTATTGTATTGTACTGTTGATCAATTTTATACTTCAAGTGAATGTCACTGGTCAGACTTCTTATCCTGGTGTCGCCCCCTATTGACCATTACACAAAAATGCGGGTTAAAAGCCCATGGTCACCTTCACATAAGTTATTTCGATCAAGGGTGGGAAAAACATGGCCCAGGGACCACTTCTGATAATAGCTTAGCAGTGATGGGACATTGTGATTTTCTTGGAATGCTGTAGAAATGTCATCATTTAAAAAATAAAAAAAATCCGTGTTGCATATTGATATTTGTTTTCTACTTATTGTGAGAAATCGATAGCATGATCTGTGTTTTGAGATAGATGAATATCATCTATTATTAATAACATAATGTAAGGTAATTTGAGAAAATTTCTAATTTGAAAAGTGTGTTATTAAATTGGTACTTCACATTAGTCACTCCCAAGTCATCAGGAATCTAGTAATATTTGTTGCATTATTGCATATTCTTGCTGTTCCCCCCCTAAAATTGGTTACTTAAAAGTGATTGATGATTTTTTCCCCATCTCATATTGTAATTGATGATGAAATAAAATACAACAGTAAAATTTTACATAAATATTTTTTATTGTATTACAGTAGAACTATAAATTGTAAGTACAATTCAAAATGTGAATTACTGTACTATTTTATGATTAAAATCACTTCATTGTTGCATTTAGCTATTTTTTCAATAAATATGAAATATATTTTTTTTTAATTACGTTTCCAAATTGGCGGCACGGTGGGCGACTGGTTAGAGCGTCAGCCTCACAGTTCTGAGGACCCGGGTTCATTCCCCGGCCCCGACTGTGTGGAGTTTGCATGTTCTCCCCGTACCTGCGTGGGTTTTCTCCGGGCACTCCGGTTTCCTCCCACATCCCAAAAAAAACATGCATAAATTGGAGACTCTAAATTGCCCGTAGGTGTGCATGTGAGTGCGAATGGTTGTCTGTTTCTATGTGCTCTGCGATTGGCTGGCAACCAGTTCAGGGTGTACCCCGCCTCCTGCCCGATGACAGCTGGGATAGGCTGCAGCACGCCCGCGACCCTAGTGAGGAGAAGCGGCTCAGAAAATGGATGGATGGATGTATGTTTCCAAATTGACAATAAAAATGAGAAAATAAAATGTCATAAATGCATTGAACATTTGTATTTACATTATTAATCAAATTAGTTAATTTGACTGAATTAACTATAATTAATTTTTAAAATGAAACTGAATTATCATTATTAAAATGATTTTTTTAACGTATTTTATAAACACTTAAAAGAAAAATTGAATCTTCGAGTGACCTGTACCAAATTCCCACGTGGCCATTGAGCCCCAAAGTTTTCCCACCCCTGGTTTAGATGTATTTGATGTTCATTTGATTGTTGGTCAGCATCTCCTCAACATCCTTTACTTTAAATCCAAACTTAGCACGGCTGCATGTAGTGCCTGCGCGTACTCTGCGAAGAGAGAAATGTCTGTTATCAGAGTTTTGTTTCTTTACCACCAAGTCGGGTTAGTGACGCAGGCGGCCGGAAGTACCTTTCGGATTGTTGTGGAAGACACAGTTGTTGGCGCAAGTGTCGGGGTGCGACTCCCAGAAGGACGAAGCACAGCAGCACATCGGTGGGAGGTCCAACTTCTTGTTGGCCATTCGATCCCTCACCTGGGATCTCAGAGCGTCGATGTACCTGTATACAATTTAACGGAGATCACACTTCTGAAAAATCTCCATGTTGTGACATAATGGGAAGCTTTTCTATTTGGCTTTTCCTGACATTTTTGTTGAATGAACAGTTCCACAAAACCTCCAGTCTTCTGCGAGAACGCAAAAAAAAAAGTGAAGTCAAATAGAACATCTGAACTATATTTGGGTTACTCCAAGGCAGTTTAAATGGTGGCAGGTGTATGCTGACTCCAAGTTAGCATGAATTTGAATGTGCTGTGTTTTCTGAACACAGTCAAAACCAGTTATTAAGAGGGTGTGCACACTTTGTAACCATATCTGAGTTGTATATTTTTACTTCAGGTACAGGTTACAAATGGTAGAATGAAATTTGAAATGATTGCTTGACCACATTTTTTTAATACTGCAAAAAAACTAGCATTTGAACAGGGATGTGTAGACTTTTAATATCCACCTTTTGTATCGTTCCATTAATCCCCCACTGAAAGGGTCAATCAATAAAGGGAGCATTATCACCTTTAAAAATACAGATTATGTGTATTGGATCCCATTTGTAAACGTGATGGGCCACATTGTCGCCTCTTTAACTACCTGGTCGCCACAATCCCTTTTTCGGTTTCACGTCTCCTCCTCTCCAGCTCGGCCGCTTTCTCCTCCCCCTCCAGCTTGAGGCGCTCCAGGACGAGCATCTCCCGCTCCTCCAGTCGCTGCCGGACGTGCGTGAGCTGCCGTGCTCGCTCCAGCTGCCGCTCCTCCTCCAGGCGAGCCTTTTCCTTGTCCGCTTTGATCCTTCGAGGTGCGGAGAAAGAGGCAAAGGGCCAAAAACAAATAAACAATAGGGACATTTAAGTAATAATATGATTGGTTTATTTGGTTTCACAGTTACAACCAGCCCCTCTATTGGTCTCTGGTTTATTACATAGTGCTTACTCTCCGCAGAGACTCATTTAGGTATACCTGCAGTCTAATCAGTGGCAGCAGCAGCTTGGCAGAGTGAACAGCTCTTAAAAAATAAATAAAATAAAAATTAGGTTAAGTACTTGCTTCAAGCTGTTTATTGCCACTTCCAGGTGAAGTTTACTGTAGAACTTGAAATAAGGCAAAGAGAATTACACGTTGTGTATTTAATCAAACCACAATTACTTTTGTCTCACGGAAGTCCGCTAGCTTAATGTTAACACACAATGCAAACCGTCGTAGACGGGCATATAAAACTAGCATCCATGTTGTGGTAATTATCAACCTTACTGATAACTGAAGACAAAATAGTGGCAATACATGCAGACATACAACACAATACTCTGAGGCATATATTCTTTTGCCCCTGCCAAAATGACTAATATTGCAGCTCAGTTGCAACTAGACTTTACACCGATTTGATCGGGCTGATCGGTATCGGCCGATATTTAGCATTTTATGCTGATCGGCTTTCATGTCATAATTCGCCGAGCCAATCAATGCTCCGCAAAATGCATTAACTCCGCGTCGCTGCGTGCACAGTATATTTGAATCCAAAAGCTAGTTTATTTTTAGCCTTGTTGCGTGTCTTTTGACGTAGTACTGTAAATATCTGACGGCCAATGAAGTTATTTATAAAAAAAACACGTCGGTGTGAGACAGACAACACGTCGGAGACAGGCAACACGTAATGTTAGTTAATGTTAGTTAAGCCACCACTGTACGAACTTATTGAGACGAGTGAATGTATTACGAGCTGTCGTGCTGCACACAAGCTTGTCACATTGCGGTCTGTCATCACCTCGCCGTCTTCTTCAGGTGCTTCCTGTGCTGGTTGTTTTCTTTCACGCGCTGCCGCTCCACGCTCATGAAGTGGCGGCGGTGCATCAGGAACTGCAACTGGCGCTGTAAAGGAGACGCCCCCTGTTACTTCTATGTTTTTTGTTTTTGTTTGTTTAATGAGATGAGTCACTATTGACTGATACCTGTCTTTTCAACTCCTCCTTGTCCTGTATAGGCCAGAGGACCTTCGGGATTCTCAGCTCAGACCTGGAAATGTCTACTCCCCACCCACGAGCACTTGTCTGAAACATGTAAACATGCGATTGGAATCCTGGACTGTGAGGCAGACGAACTACTAGTCAACCATGCTCAGCTAGAGGGTTAGCGATGACTATTTTTCCACCCGTCACATCTATTACTCACGGCTTGTCATTGCCTTTGAATAACTTTGCTCTTCCACCATATCGCAGCTTGTTAGAAAATTATATGCCTATGCACATCTGAAATGTTTTCTGTTAATTATAACCTCATACAATCTTTACTGCAAAGACAAAGAAGACCTTGTTGAGGGGGCACCAGTTGCATGAGGAAGATGATAACTGCCTGATCATGTGTGTTTATACAGTATATGACCTCACCTGAGGAGAAACAAACACTTATTTACAAGCAACCATCGGGTTTTATTTTTTAACTCTCTCCTTGCTTTCAAGTTTTTATCTCTCCTTTCAGGGTTAACATTTTTCCCTTGACACGTTGGCGTTGATCTGTTAAAATGGTAGACACAGTGGGCCACGGGGAAACTTTTAGCTCCTGGAACTTCAAGCACAGCAAGAACTAGAACCCTTAGGCAGAAATGCAACATAAGACTTCTGCACAGTACTTTGAAAACAAATAAATTGCTATAATGGGAACTTCCTTAAAAATGAGGTGTAGAATAAACGGGGATAAACACGACAGTCTCTTCGCCTGACCTGATTGGAGTTATTTAAGGAAAAGTGAAGTTACAGGGTGATATTTAATGCTGTCATAAGCCTCGAGATAAAGCGGAAATGTTTGTGTCACAAAGACTATATTTTGTGATCATGTGATTAATGGCAGCCATTTCGATGTTAAAGTTGGGGTTTTAATGACGTTGCACACCAAAGCATGTTGTGTGGGTCTAATGGGTGTCTTGCCGGGTGTCTAACCAGGTGGCATCTGTGTTCATCTTCCTCTTCCTCCTCTTCTTCCTCCTCCTCCTCCTCCCTCAGGACGTCACATTCAGTCATCTATTGAGGACAACGACCACCTTAGACCTCACATGATTACCATTTAAAAGGAAGTGCTGGAAGTGCGGTGGCAACACTTAACGCTCACATGTCTGGTGAGCGATATCTTCCAGTTGTCTGCAGAAGGCTCTGACGTCTCGTCGACGGACAGGCTGGTCTGGCACCCCGCCAGTTTGAGTCGGACTTGCCTGGTGCTGTCACGGACCTGGGAAGGAAAAGAAAAGAACAAAAGAAACAATAAAGAGCCCCATTCTAAGGCTATTCCAATGCAAAAATGCAGACAACATAACGATGGTGTCTTTATGTATTTGTATGTATGTTTTTTTGATAGATATTATGCAAAAAAACAAAAAAAAACCTCTTGCTGTACCTCATTGATGTTTGTCTTTTCTGGCACACTTTGATGCTGTTTTGGGATTCTTCCGTCAACATTCAGCTATACGGTTTTAGAAGATCCCGTCAGTGCTGAAGGTGTACAGACACCGCATTTCCTACCACTTCCAAATAATGTCACGGTGCGGTATTACCACTGAATGCGCTTCCTGAAGCCTCCTCTTGCTGATGACAGCCACACGATGACGCACTTGCGCTTGGAATCTTCGCAGGCTCTCTTCATTCTCCCTTCGCTTCTCTGCTTGAAGCTCATCAGTGAAAGAAGCCACGTCCTAACAACGTTATAAGGTCATATATATATATATATACATATATATATATGGTGTCTTTTAATTCGGTCTACCATCACAAAAATGTAAAACGAATAAAAGAAAGAAAGCACGGCTAAGTAAAGGCCGAAATTGACAACAAGCTAGCTTTAGGCACTCACACACGGATGCTCCTCGAATTCTTGGCCGTCCTCCACCCAGGCTCCCACGGCCACCACCGCCTGGTTCCTCTCGGCCAACACGTTGTTGGACCGGTGGTCCTTTCCCGGCTTGTTGGGAACTTTCCCCCGGGTCTCTTTTGCCGTCGTCGCCCGCTTAGCGAGCATGGTTGCTAAGAGGTCGATAATGCACGCTCAGGGAACTCCCGAGTTTCAAGTTAAGTTTTAGTTCAGCTTTCGCGAACGTCGTTTTGTTAGTCACAGGGTAAAAATTGTTTTTTATCTGTAAACATAAATTTGTGTTTTTTTCATGTTAGCGACGTTAAAGAAATGTTTCGCTCGCTTGTCGGTTCGTCTGTTAAACATGGCCCCGGTTCACTGCTGCCCCCTAAAGCACTGGAGGTGCAATTTATTTTCCACCCTCTCCTACGACTACAATCATATAGCGAGGTTACATATCCCTTTATGACGGAAATGGTGACACACACAAACAATCAAAGGCGTTTTGTTCACGTTTTTTATTAATTTAAAAAATAGGCCAGTATTTTGGCACAAAAACGTTCAGATGTAAAGGTTACTCTGAGGGTCTCTGGTTCTGCCAATCTTGCGGAGGGCGTCTGAGCTTGGGCATGGATCCAACTGAGGAGAGAAAGAGAGCAACAGAAGATTATCCATCCATCCATTTTCTGTACCGCTTATCCTCACTAGGGTCACGAGTATGCTGCAACCTATCCCAACTAATTGCGGGCGAGAGGCCGAGTACACCCTGAAGTGGTCGCCAGCCAATCGCAGGGCACATATAAACAAACAAACATTCGTGCACACATTCGCACCTATGGGCAATTTAGAGCCTTCAATCAACCTACCATGCATGTTTTGGGGAATTGGGAGGAAACCAGAGTACCCGGAGAAAACCCACCCAGGCAAGGGGAGAACATGCAGACTCCACACAGGCGAGGCCGGGATTAGATTAAAAAAAGGGAGTAACGCCAGTGTAAAAAACGCTGCAAGCAGCAACAAACGGGGTCATCACGCCCCTCCTTTAAGAAAACTCAAAATGATAAACTTCGATGCCATCCTCCGCCAACATAAGACAGCATAGGAAATAAAAAATAATTTTTGCATCGCCCATCTGTGTAGTATACGTGGAACTCATTTGGGCCAATTCCCCAGGAGGATTGCGTCGAAGTACGAATACTGGAGTTGGCCCGAAATGGCCGCTTCAACTCCAAAATGCTGAAATGTTTTCCCCCTTTCCAGTCAGTACTGAGCAAATTTGCACAAAATGGGTGCTTCAAACCAAAATTGCGGACTTCCTGTTTCATTTCGCAAATGGGTCCCTTGAGTCTTGTTATTATAGACATGTCTATCCAATTTTGTGTGTGCTTTTTTTGTTTCAACTTTCTAAGAGAAGTTACCAAGTGTGCCACACAAATGCATACATTTTCACCAGGATACACATGCTTGCAAAATGTGGTGCGTTTTCGGGCATTTTGAGACCCCCAAAAGGCGATAAATTGGGCAAAATCGTTAACTGTGAGCAGCATCAAAGGCTTGTAAACCATAAACATAAAAGCACAACTAACCTTTATGGACTTTCCAAGCTTGGCGAGCGCCGGGTTGTAGGCCTCCATGGTGACCGAGTCGGCGCCAATGACGTCGCTGAAGCACTGGTAGACGACGGCGGATATGCGGTGGACTTGGCAGTGGTTCAGCACTAATTAAAGAGCCAGGAGGACATACTGTAAAGCAGTCATTCCCAACCACTTGGCCGTGGCTCAATAAAGGTTGAGGAAACACTGCCTGGAGCATCACTGTGAGAAGGTATGGTTGTTTCATGGTAATACCTGCAGCTGGAAGTCCAGCGAGTATGTTAGGCTGCTCCAGAGCCGGGCACACAGGCGGCCCGCTGAAGGTGCCGGTGTGGAGGGAGCGCAAGAAGGGCACCGAGCTGCCGCAAAGGTAGTCGGCGCTCTTGTAGTCGGCCACGGAGCTGTCAGACAGGACTGTCACGTCCAGGTCTCTGTGCTGCAGGCAGTCCAACACCTGCAAGGGGTCAGACACCACACAAAAATTCAAGCTTTTCCACCGTGCGACAATGAGGCGCGCTAAAGCGGCCACACCAGCGCGAAGCCCGTTTTCACACACCGGCTGTCACATTGAACTTTTATTTATTTTTTTAACCTCACTCCTTTGCCTTCTCTTGGTGACGTGCAAACACTCACGGACAACAACGAGGCGCTCTAAAGTGGCCAAGCCAACCCGAAGCCCTGGTCCACATGCTGGCTGTAGGTCACTTAAAGGAAAAAAAAAAACATTACGCGCTCCTTGGTCTTTTGCATTTCTCTGCGTGATGTGAGCACACTCACAGCTGACAATGAGGCACTCTAACGGCCACGCCAGCCAGCTAGCTAGCTTTTGTAGGCTTCTGATTTCAAAACTGGCTATTCATCAATGTGTTGTGTATACTGTATGTAATTACTGTATATGAGGTAATCTTTCATTTATATGGGTTCACAGTTGTAGCGGCCCTCCGAGGGAAGTCATAACTACGGTGTACCGCGTGACAAAAATGAGTTTGACACGCCTGAGTTAGACTATTGTAAAAATAAATAAAAATACCTTTTCTGCCCACTGGAACTGCTGATCTTCTGCGACATAGCATGTCAACTGGCAGATTAGAACCTAGAGAAGGAATAACACCCAAAATGTGATACCACTTTGCTAATCTGAAGTGTGAAAAACCTCATCCATTCATTGATTTTTATTTTTTTGTATATCATCTGTAGGAAATATGTGAAAATGTAGATTTTTTTTTTTTTTGCAAAGGAAAGTCCAACAAGCATAGAAGATGTTACATCACGGTCATACTTTGGATTTTAAACTTACAGACGGCTCGTCCCTGTGTCGGTAGAAGAGGCACGCCGACTGCTCACCGCGTCCCGCCCTGCTCCTCTCGTTCCACACGGACGCGCGTCCCACGGCGTCCCACTTTTCCGAGGAGAGAACGTACACGGACAGAAACCCTGGCGGAGACGAGACGTCAGTGTTCAAGTCTGCGTGGAGGGGGGGGGTTCTTCTTTGTGTTGTTTGTGGTTTTGCTTACGGGAAGCGTTGTGTCCCACAGCGAGGATGAAAAGAGAGCACGGCAGCTTGTCTCCGGACTTGAGGTCATCACACACCTCAGGACCCCAATGGAGATGAACCTCCCTGATTAAAGAAAGGAATTGAGTTAAAAACTGTACAAAATGTCACAAACTCAATATGAAGTACACTGTCCTGTCCAATCATAAACGGGACATAATGTGGAAAATGTACTTTTTATTGACTTGTAAACAAAAAGTTAATATCACTTCAAACTCATTTTACAACATTATCCTTCAAAATAAATGACTCACAGATGATTGAATTTAGAAAAAAATGCAGTGGACGTTTATCGCCGTCACGAGGTATCACTTCAACATACTTCCTTGACACCAATTGCTACGTTATCAACCAGGGCAAATAGTTTTTTGTTGTTGTCAACGAATGGTTAAGGATAGTTTCCACAGAAAACTATGTGAATTGTTGAATAGTGAAACGTGAATATTTAGGGTTTCACAGTCAACTTGGTGATAAAATGTTGCCTCCACAAGTAAAAATGTAATTAAACCCCTCTGGGAGTGTGCGACCTCACGCAAGGTAAGCAGAGCTGTATCGTGAGTGTTGTAGGACGGAGATGATGAGCGACATTTACTTGATTGCTGGTTTAATCAGTGCTATAATTCCCGATCCCTGGGGTATTTTGATGAAAGTAAGGAACCTGGAAACTATTTTCAATTCGTGGGAAAAAAAAATCCATAACATTTCTCTTGTCTGTGTTAATTGCGTTTACTCATACCACCATCTCTCCCCTCGCCGGTTGAGGTAATTCGCCTCATGTTTACCTCTTTTCCTCGAGTTCTTTGCGGATTTGGGCGTCTTCGTCGTCCTCGTCAAAATCCTCTTCGTCGTCTTCCTCCACAGCCCGAGAGTAAACAGACAAAACCTCGCCGAAAAACGTGGCCATTATCCAAGCGAAAGTTCGATTAAAAAGAAAAAGATTACTGATTTAGCGATGGTGCGGCGGACAGGAAGTACTTCCGGTTGTCTTCCGCAATTCGCGATCTTTTCAAAATAAGACTGCATTGGCTACCGTTACTATCACAATCATGTGTCTGTCCAATTTTAATTTTCAATACATTATTTTACGAGTTAGTTTTAATGGCGAGTCGCTTTATGCAATATAAGCATGTTAATTGAATTTTAAATGGATGATCACGAAATACCATTAATAAAAAAAAAAAAAGTCCTTTCGGTTACGTTCCACAATGTTACAAGTACCACTTGTGGTACAAGAATCACTGAATTAAATGCAAATAACATGTACAGCATTTGTAGGTATGCATACATCCAGTTTAAAGATTGTTTTAATCCAGCAAAGTACATTGTTTACTTTTCGTGCAGAGTACTTGTTTTACTTTTCCAATACAGTTCATTTTGTAAAGTTCTGTTGCATTTAACTTAAGTACTGTACAATACATTTGGATTTAATCTTTAAAAACCACAAACATTTATTCAACTAAGATTTTTTATTTATGCACAGTACCAAATCATTTAACTACTTTTTTCTTTAACATTGACACTGCACTTAAATATAGGAAAACAACAAAAAACACTGCTCTTAAATGATTTGATTAAAATGTAAACAATTTGGGAATGAGTGAATGACTCCAAATGTTGCTGCGTTCGGAATCATTCATCATTACACAATTCACAATTTATAAAATTTGGTCTTAAAATGATTGTATTTTACATAATCAATACAATGCACTTAATGTTCATTCATGTTCTCATGCGTAGCTTTTTATTACTCTGATGTAGAACATGCATTTGTATTAAATGTAAAACAAAAGTTTGACATGCTTGTATACATTATTTTATTTTTTAAAAGAATAACACAGTAAAAGTAATTCACTTTACATAAATGTTACACATAAGCAGAAATAAAAATGAAAAAGCTCCGCTATCAACTGCAAAATGAAATGTCCCATCACATTCAAACTCATTTCTCCAGCATCTGAACATTGAGGGGATGCGTCCTGCAAAGTGTCATTATCCTGTTGGATGGATCTTGTGTGTGAGCTCATAGCGGTCTGGGCATGTTGGTCACCTCCTCCAGACACTCGTCGTACGCCTCCTGATAGTTTTCGTGAGGTTTGATCATGATCACGCAGGTGGGCCTCTTGGAGCCGGCGGACGCGCCCAAGTCCTGCAGAGATAGCGAAACATTAGCCACGGAGACTCTTGATTGACTCGGGGCCGCTCGAGTGGCAGGTCTAAAACAGAAGACCCCCGTACAGCATTGCGAGGAGCGACTCACCAATTTGGAGGGGATGTAGGCGTATGGCAGGTTTCTGTCCTCGCACATGACCGGCAGGTGGCAGTAGACTTCGATGGGTAGCGTGTCGCCGGCTAAGAGCACGATGCTGCACACAAGATGCACCGCATAAACCACGAGTGATGAGTAATATTTCAAACTGACATTTTTACATTTCATACAAAATGAATGAATACAGTCGTACTTCTATACTCACGAGAATTAAGAGTTTTGCAATATGAGCCAGTGCCGATTTTCTGTCTTGAGTTGCAAACAAAAATTGGAGTGCTAAATGGTGCCATGGAACTTCACAACAAGCAAACAGACAGCAAACAATTCTTTATTTAAAAAAAAAAAAAAAAAGAAAAAAGAAAAAAAAAAAAGGCAAAGTGCTTGCTTCAAGCTGTTTATTGTCATTCCCAGTTTACATTTAAGCAAAAACAAACAATTACACGCTGTATGTTTAATCAAACCACAAATTATGGAAGTTTGCTAGGTTAATGCTAACACACAATCCAAAACGCCATAGATGGGCTGACGAAACTAGCATTAATGTTGTAGTCGTTATATAGCTTTTAAGCAATGGATAATTGATCACAAACGTCCAGGAACAGATGTAGACAGATAATATAACAATATCCACATGCATTTATTCTCTATCCTCTGTGGAAAAGGACTAATATTAACTAACTTTGAGTAACTTATTTGTAAATTTGTATCTACTGCCATTTGGTGACCAAGGCAGACACATTGAAGCATGAAATTAATTCTTTACATTCAATTTAATTATGTTGTTACTGTATGTTTTTATAAAGTAAAATACAGCGCCATTTTTCTTATTCACACTTAACGGCACACATACAACACTACGGGTGCTGTGACTCAGCTTGTCCTAATATACAGGAATTACATCACAAAAAACTATTTCAATACACTCTTTTACAATGTTTTTATGTAATAGTGCGATTTTTCTTTATTTAAAAACAAAAAAAAGTGGTGGTGTGTTTGGGGGGCTGGAACAGATTAATGGCATTTTCAAATGCAGAACATAAATTTATTAGATTACTTGAGTTGGAAGCTTGGTAACGGAATAATTTAAACTCAAAAGTCAAAGTAGGACTGCATTTTATGTCTACATTGCATGGGAATAAAATCATGGAGGACTCACCCTTTCTCACCCTTTCCAATAAACTTTTGAACTTCTTTCACTCCTCGGCGGATGTTCTTTAATTTGGACGCTGAAATGACAGCCACCATTTTAAAACACATTTTTTAAAATATGATATTGTAATCATCCATTTGGCTAAACAGTCGTGCTAAAAAAAAAAGAAAAAAGAAAAGATTATTATTAGACGAAGTCGCAAGCGTTAAATGCATTAAAGCGCCAAGAAGAGAGTCAAACTATGCCGGAAATGAACAATGTGGCACGGTAAGTGGTTAAAGATACCCTTTTTGACGCATTTGTAGAGTTTCTTGCTGAGCTTTCTCGTGGCTAGCGGCTGCGCGATGGCGTTCATGTTGGCCACCAACTCCTGGTAAGACCTCCCGTTACCACCGCCAGCCGCCGCGGCGTCCTCGACGGCGGCCACCTTTTCCTTCTTTACCTTCGTCATGTCTGAGCTCAAAAATCAACAATGGATTGTTTTTGTTTTTAAACCAATAGACTCAGGTCTTATTAGTGAGTAGCAGGAAGCTTTGCTCGCTAACTGTGAGCAAAAGCCAAAACATAACATGTGCTCAGTTTAGGAGTCTTCTTCTAAAACGGCTCTCGACGTGGATCACAACAGCGCCTCCACTGGATAGGAGAGTCACAACAGTTGGATTCAAAAAATCAGTTTAAGTAAAAAATTAAAAACAAAAAAATGAAGCAAAAAGTAAAAGCAATAATGATAATTAATTAATAAAAACAATTATATATATATATATATTGACGATGGAGGACAGTCCTGCAGTTGTTGTTAACTTGGTTATTACATATATTTTTGATTGATTACCCCTTGTCATGTTTGCTATATAATACTGTATATCTTTATATTGTGTTTAAAGTTGTACTAAATTAGAGACTTTTGTCAAGGCTAGAACCCATTATTCATGTTCACATTAGTTTTTATGGGAACATTATGTGCGAGTAACAAACTATTCAATTTATAAACCCCATTCAATAACCAATTAAGTTCGTAAATTGAGCTACCACTGTGCAATATAATACAAATGTAAACAATTAAAAAACAATTTTAAAAATGTAATTATGGACACGCACTTTCCACAAAAAAAAACAATAAAGAAAAAATGCGATAAAAAAATACTTGCGTAATACTTATGATTATTTAAAATAAAAAATAAATGTTTGGGGGAAAATGTATAACATTTGTAATATAAAACAAAACAAAAACATGAAAAAATAATAGTTGTTGGCGAACCTTACAGCAATTTATTAAACACCAGGAGAAACATAAACACAGACAAGCCGACATCACATGCCATCCCACCAGGCCCCGCCTCTAAAAGGGACATGCATGTCCAGTAAACAGACTCTTCAATGTGGAGAGTATTTTCTATACATTTTATACATTTGCTTGTAATTATTTTTTTTCTGTGTTCAAATATATTAACACTGTATTAAAAAAAAAAAATGTTTTAATGCGTTTCAATCTCTTTAAAGTGTGTGGGAGGTGTAAAAACTGGAGTTCCGTGCAACAGTTGCTTTTTAAAAAAATGAAATGAAATGTTTTGATGAACCCTGTCAGTCGAACCAGGACGACCCGTGGCGGTAATGGCGAGGCCGCGGAATGCGTCAGGGTAAATAGTCGTATTCGTCTCCCGCCATCTGGTAGATGTTCTCCACGACTGCAGCTTGGTGCTGGAGGTGCAGAGGCGACGACAAGGAGCTGAAGCGCACCGAAGGGACAGACGGTTGCTGCTGATGACTGGAACACAAATTAATCACTGTCAAATGATCTTATTTGACAACTAAGTTGAAGAAAGTTGGTGTTTTACGATTCACAAAAGGTGTCGTGGAAAGCGGCAGGCGGTGGTGCCATTTCACATTCTTGAAAAGAAAAAAAAAAACAACAATACACGATGAGATTAAAAGTTATCATTTGAGTAAAGTTGTAGATTTTCAAAATTATAGTCATATTTTTTACAAAGATACATTTGAATATTTTCAAGAAGAAAATCCCATTATTTTGAGATTAATGTTGCAATTTTCCGTGAACAGAGTTGATTTTCAATATTTAAGTGCTGATTTGATGAAAATAAAGTTGTAATTTTTTGAGAAAACATTTGGAATTTAACGAGAATCCATTTGTATATATTTTCAAGAAAAACGTTGTGTATGCTTTGGATTAAAGTCGGCATTCTACGAGGATAAAGTCTTGTATTTTCAAGAAATAAAGTTGTGATTTTTTGGGAAAAAAATTGTAAATATTTTTTTGATATCCACCACAATTTAAGGTGTATATTTTCAAGATTAAAGTCGGGAATTCCACTAGAATAAAGATTTTTGAGAGAAAAAGTTTTTTTTTTTGAGAATAAAGTTGTTGTTTTTTAGATAGAAAGTCACGATTTTCTGAGATTGTGCATTGTCAAGAGAAAAAGATGTATATTTTTTAATTTAAAGTCGTAATTTCGAGAATAAAATCATACATTTTGAGATATAAATATGGAGAAATAATACATATAATATTTAGAGAAAAAGTAACATATTTCCTCGAACAAAACCTTTAATTTTATGAGAATAAAATTAAAGGTTTTGTTCGAAAGTTGTATATTTCCGAAAGTTGTATATTTTCAAACATTTCTTTGTGATTAAAGTCTCAATTTTAACCGGAATATGTTATACATTTTCAAGGTAAAAATCATACATTTGAGAATAAAGTAGGAGATTTCGAGAAAAAACTGAAACTTTTTAGATTAGTTGATGTATTATGACAATAAACTCGAATTTTCAAGGATAAAAAGCTTTTATTTCAAGATTCTTGTGACTTCTGTATTCGACTAAACAGAACAAAACAATTCCTTCTGGTTTCGCCTCTGAAGGTTGGCCAATGTTGTTTTTACGTCGCTAGTAAACGTTGATTCATAAGACACAAAAAGAAGACATACGCACCTTCAATGGTCTCCGCCAGTCACCTGAAGCAGAAGCGATTGCTACATTTTGTTTTGCCGAATGCGAAACTGAAACTTATCACGTTATAACTTCATAAGTTATCAATTTGAAGAAAAACGAAACAAGTTGTAGCTTGTTTATATTAAAGTCATATTTTATGAGAATAAAGTATGAGAATAAATAAAGTTACAACATGTATACTGGCCAATGGAGACGTGTGCGATTGAGCCTTGTGTGCTCTGGTGAGTCTTGCCTTTGGGACAATTGGCCTTGACCTTATGACTTGACCTTTACGTGGCTGTGCGTAGCCTATAGCTAGAATTTAAATTTGGGTTTGTAGTTCAAGTCATACATAGTAGGAGTTTAACAAGAAATGACACAGACTGACATTATTGAAGAAAAAAATCCCCAACATTTCCTTTTGCTGATATCCATCCAAGTATTTACTTTCATGTTTGACTCTCGCGCTTATTTTTCAACCTTCAGTGATGCTGGTTGAACCAGATATCTCGAACCTACTTGTACTTCCAACGAGCCAGAGCCAAGAGATGTGTGAGAAAAGGTTTAACATCCTCTTTTTGACACAATCTGCTGAGTGATTTGCGCTTTTTTTTGCTGTCTCTGGTTTTCCAATAGCTGTTATATCCACGACGTGACTCATCTCTGTGTCTGTCATGATGATATGTCACGCAGGAGATGCAGCACATAAAAAAACAGAAATGTGGCCAAGCCAAAGGGTGAAACCTACATTTTGGTGAGTCGCCGCCGTCGTTTACCTGAAGACCAAAAGCAAAAAGAAGTTCAGTTAATGTTTTGTAGCACACAATTTTGGGTACCATTTTATTTCTAATGGTCTTATTTTAACACAAAATTCTGCAATGCAATGTTCAAAGGTTTAGTTTTAAGAGAAGATATTTTTGTGATATAAAGTCAGAGTTTTGGGGGGGGGAAATTGTCTATTTATGAGGATAACAAGTAGGATATTTAAAAAAAAAAGGTATCATTTTAAAACAATGAAATGGTATATTTTCCAAAAAAAAGTGAGAATTTTCTTAGAATGAAGTCACATATTTTTAAGATGGATGTAATTTTAAGAGAAAAAGGTTGCCTATTTTCAGCATAATAGGTTGTAATCTTATGAGAATAAAATTTCAAGTTGTCCCCCTAAAAGTTGAATATTTCTTAGATTAAAGTCATAATTTTATAAGTATAAAGTCACATTGTAATAATAATAATAATCATAATAATAATATTACGAGAATGCATTTGCATATTTTGAGATCATTTTGAGATCATTTTAATAATTGAATGAAGTCATATACTGTATTTTCAAAAAGTTGTATATTTTTTAGATTAAAGTTGGAATTTTACAAGAATAAAGTGAGATATTAAAAAAGGATAATTTTATCAGAATAAAAAATCATAATTTTATCAGAATAAAGTCAGATATTTTCAAGATGTAAAGTCATAATCTACGAGAGAAAAAGTGCATTTTCACGTGATAAAAATATTTATGTTTTTGGGATTAAAGTAATAATTTTACAAGGATAAAACTGCATATTTTCCCCAAAAAGTTGTATAAGTAAAACGTTGTAATTTTACCAAAAGAAACCTATATATTTTGAAGAGTAAAATGTAGTATATTTTGAAGAAAAAAAGTTGTGTATTTTCGCGATTAAAGTCATAAATTTATGAGATTAAAATCGTATGATCGCCAAAGTATAAAGATCGGAATTTTACAATAATAAAATTGCATGTTTTCCAGAAAAAGTTGTATTCTTTCAAGATTAAAGTTGTAATTTTTCAAGAACAAAATCAAATATTTTAAAGATGCAAAATAGTCATAAATTGAATACCTTCTACTGCAGATTTGAAAAGGACAGTTTGCATATACTGGCCACTCATGGCAGAGTAGCATCTGCTCCATTTGCACACTGATTGAGGAGCATCTGTAACATTTGCACAACCAACATTGTCCCAGATGATCGCACTACTCGTCACTTTAAACCGCATACGCTCCTTGAAGTCTCGGCGCCCTTTGCACGATGGTCATTGCACCGGACTATTGCAATATTAGTCGTTCGAACTGCTCTAAGTGCTAGAGGACTCTGCATCTTTTTGCACAATTGTTTTTTGTCAATGTCTTCATGTCCCCAAAGTGTTCTGTAAATTGACTGTCTGTTGTACTAGAGCGGCTCCAACTACCGGAGACAAATTCCTTGTGTGTTTTGGACATACTTGGCAAATAAAGATGATTCTGATTCTGATTCTGATTTTATGAGGAAAAAAGTTACAACCGAGATAAAAGCATACCTTAAAAACGTCGCAAGGAGGCAGAGACAAACAAACACGGGCAAACTAAACTCGTAATTCTAAGGATTTAAGGTGATCTTCGGGCGGCTGGAGCGACCTACTGATGGCGCCGATGGCGATAGCGATCGTGACGAAGAGGATGAGCCCAAAGAGAACGCCCATCACAACCATAGACGTTGGGACGCTGCCATGCTGTATAGGAAGACAAAATGCAAAATTTCATGGGAGCACCGTCACAAGATATAGATGCAATAAAACATACCTTAATCATGCTTTACTTATTCAAAAAGTCTTCAGATGGAACATAATAAGGAAGCAAATATGTTTTTAATGCTTCTATTGAAAGAGTTTTAAGCAAATGATTCAGGTTATTTGATTCATCGTTTCAGCCATGGAGTGAAATTAAGCAGCCAAGTCAATCTTTTGTCAGCTCCCTATATTTGAAAATGTGTCTGTGTGTATGCCGTTCAAAATTTGTAATAACCGCCCCGACGTTGAGTTTCTCCACCCATGACATGATCGGCGAGGCTGGGTGAAAATCCAGAGTCACTTTCAAGCATCCGCCATCCTACACTGTCTGAAATGGGATCATGGAGAAACACCCACATCCCCGACAGGTGCGACACCCCTGCTCTCAAGTCAAATCCAAAAGGAATGTTTGGTTGGATGCGCAGAGTAGCGTTGGTAACAACGCACGACTCGATGTGTCGACGCAATTTGTGTTCGGACGTGTCCATGCACCACATACACACAGTGCAATGTATGAACTGCCGTCCCCACAAGTTGAAATGTTTTTTTCCCCACACTGGGGGCTCTGTTTCCTGACAGCGAAAGCCGGACTCGTCATTGGTCCAGCGGCGCATGAGCTGGCTCATTTGCATGAGACAGGAACAATGAAACGGGGTGATTTCAGCAAGAAATAGGGTGTAAATTGTCCTATTGTGTCGCGATCCTTGGGGTATTTTGATAATAATGTGTCACTGACGTGTTATTAAGAGAACTGGGAAGTGTTTGAAATTGTGCAAAATGCATAATGTTCCTCAAGGTGCTGTTGTTTGCCTCCTTATAGTTATATACATTCAGAAGTTCTGAGGACTGCATATGGCACACAGAAATGTCTGACCTCATTTTCAGTTTTGATGTTGCTTGAGGAGGAAGTTTGGAGGCCTACAGAGGAGGTCATCTGAGCTGCAAAAAAAATAAATAAAAAAAAATAAAAAATGAAGTGAAAGTGGACCATTATAGCCCAACTGCATCCGCTTTTCATATTTACATTTTCACATACTTACATTTTCATTTTCTGCTAGCAGCAGTTATTAGACAACCTGCACCACCCATCCAGAGGGGTTTTCAATTAAAGCTTATTCCGACCGACCGGCATCTTTATTTGTTTAAAAGTGAAGCTGCGATTTCATGTGTTATGTCGCACCTGCTGTGCTGCCGGCGGCAACGCGGTCCGTAGACATGTCTGTCTTTAAAGTGGTGGTTTGAGGAGCTGAAACAGAAAGAAATCTTTATATAAGGTGTTCAACAAATGTATTAGGCCCGTACACAATGTAAGGCTTCTGCCTCCCCTGCCCCAAATGAACACCATTGGCAATTTTTATGTTTCTGTAATGGTTATTACACCAGTATGTAAAATGAATTTTCCCATTTTACAAGAATAACAGAATGAAATATTAAAACACGTTATTTCTTGAGTTTGAGTTTGTTTGACTTCGTTAAAAAAAAACAAAAAACTCAGCAGTCAATGATAAAACTACATGAAAATAAAAACAGACCTTAAAAGTGTCTGTCACAAAATAATAATAACAAAAGAGTTTCTATGTTTGCGTTGCACTGTTGCTCGGCAGAATTTGTGGATTTCTAACTTGAAGGCCAGTATGAAATGAGATAAATTTGAGAGCGTAAAACAATACCAACAGGCATATATTCTTTATATATTTATATAATTTTGTTATTACAGTTTATTTACAGCCCCCTGGTAGCCAAAAGAAGAAGCACCACAATGCCCATTGAATAACTACGATGCACGAACGGTTTAATTATTTGCATCCCATTATTACTGTTTATTTTTATAAAATACAATACTGAAGAGTATGAATACACAAACGTTTTGTTAGTATTTTATTGGGGGGGGGGGGGGGGGGTGTGGCTGTAACGCATTAATCGCATTTCCATGAATTTCAGTGGGGAAAGATGCTTTGAGATACAAGTGTTTAGAGTTACAAGCGTGGTCAAGGAATGAACAAAACCTGTAAGACAAGGCACCGGTGGATGTACTTTTTAAAATGATAAAACATAATTTATTGCGAATTATTTTGCGCATCTCCAAGCAACGGCTTGCGCACCTCTGGCGGTCTGGGTACACGACACTGGTGTAGTGGTTCACATGAGGATAAATGTTAGAAAATGGATGGAATAACTTTCTCACCGTCCTTTATGATCAGCTTGATGTAATATTTCTCATCATTGAAAATACCATTGACCATCACCCGGCAGCCGTACTGCCCGGCGTCCTCCTTCTTCGCGTCCAGGATAGTCAACGAAATGTTCCCGGCCTCCAGGCGACCCAGCAGGCTGTACCTTATGCTTTTTGCCCTCACGCTGGACCCGTTGGTGGAGATGATCTGGTTACCGCAGCCCAGGACCGGCAAATATCCCCGGCTCCAACAGGCCGACAGACGCCCGTGTTTCAAGACGTCGTACGTGCATGTCAGCGTGACGTGCTGACCCACGATGCCAACCACGGGCGAGGCGCCAGACTCACAGACTTAAGCACAGAAAAACAGATTTTACTCATTATGAATATCACATCTCCGGGTACTCTGGTTTCCTCTCACATCCCCAAAACATGCATGGTAGGTTAATTGAAGACTCTAAATTGCCCGTAGGTGTGAATGTGAGTATGAATGGTTGTTTGTTTATATGTGCACAGCAATTGTCTGGCGAGCAGTTCAGGGTGTACCCCACCTTTAGCCCGAAGATAGCTGGAATAGGTGCTAGCACGCCCGCGACCCTAGTGAGGATAAGTGGTACAGAAAATGGATGGATGGATGAATATCACAATCACTCAACTATTTACTGTTTTTGCGCTCAATAACAGGATTGCTTTGGCGACAGCTGGTGGCATTTTGGAATGGAGGTGAGTTGAGGAGTTTCATTTAGGCAAAAGTAGTCCTTTGCCACCATCTTGTGGCACCTATAGGCAAATACAGTGCAGTATAGAGACATTTTGAGGGGTGCGTCAATCACGCTATTCACGGGAGTTCACTTATTTATCTAATGACAACAAACAAAAACATAAAACAAAATCCATCAGTCACCAGAGATGCTGATTAATAAATGCATCAATGTGTGCAGATCGCTACAGACGTATTTTGGTTGTCGAAGTTAGCTGTAACAAGTTTTGCTCTAACCAACAAACGAGAGGACAGAAAAATGCTGACGTCGTCGAGGGAGGGCAAATGTGAAAATCTGATTGGTTAAAAAAAGCAGTCCTATTGCTAATATAGTTTTAATTAAATGGGCCAGCACTACTGATTCTGAAGGCTCTTATGCAGATTAGACATGAAATAGCAACTCATAGAGGCTGAAACCTGATTGGACGAAACCAATCCAACATCCACATACATGTACTGGAAGAAACGCAGCAGAGAGAAATGCTATGAAATGAAGAGAATAGACTGTTTGGACTAAATTAAAACAATTTCATTGAACAAATATTAGTATTTAGGTTTGAATCTAGGTCAGTGCTTGTGATAGTGTTTAGGCCAGCAAAGACCTTTTAATAAAATAATGATCACAATATAAAAGCACGATACCTGTAAGAAGGAGGCAACAAAGGAGCAATGTGCTAAAGCGGGTCGTCATCTTCATGAGGCACCAGCGAGAATCGTCATCTTCATCGGCCAAGTCACGACCACAAACACGACGCCTGTGCAGATGATATATCCTGATTTTTTTTTTTTTAATTGTGAACTTTACCAGCATGTGCACACATGACTTCATTTCAGTGGCTCAATCGACTTCCTGTATAACTAAGGCCCCCGGGTTTCACTTCTTGATTGTCGTGAGCGCTGAAATTTTTTTTAAATTTTTTTTTTTAAAGTGGAAAAAAACAGTTGTCCTCATGACTATTTTAAAAAAACAGCAAAAAAAAAATCTAATTTAAAAAAAGATGTGTCCTTTCTGTTGGTTAAAATGAGAAAAAAAGTCAACAAAACAAAAATATCTGTTGTCCTGACTGCTAAAAACAGATGAAAAAAAATGCAAGTAAAACATAAAAAAGAATTGTCCTCCTTATTGGGGGGAAAAAGAAAACAAAACCTAACTTAAACAAGCTAACAAAAAAGGCAGGTCCTCCCATTTGATGAAAAAATATAAATAAAGTCATTGTTTTATATACAAAAAGGAAAAAGACTTGTCCTGCGTACTGGTAAAAAAGAAGAAAGAAAAATGTACCGGAAACTAAACTGAAAAAAATAAAATAAAAAAAAAATAATTTATATTTTCTAAATAGAAAATAGAAAAGAAAACTGAAATAAAACTTGGTCCACCCAATAGTAAAAAAAAAAAAAAGGTGACTTGTTAGACTTACTGGTAAAAAAAGGAAAAAGAAAAAACTAAGAAAAAATTATTTGTACTAGTAAGAGAAGGGTGAAAAAATAAATAAATGAAAGAACAAAAATTAACTTAAGCATAAAATAACAAGGTGTAGTGGTACACTCGCCTGACTTTGGTGCGGGCAGCGTGGGTTCAGTTCCCACTCAGTGACGGTGTGAATGTGAGTGTGAATGGTTGTCCGTATCTATATGTGCCCTGTGACTGACTGGCGACCAGTTCAGGGTGTAGTCTGCCTTTTGCCCGAAGTCAGCTGGGATAGGCTCCCGTGCCCCGTGACCCTAACCCGGATAAGCGGTGTTGAAAATGGATGGATGGATAAAATACAAAACCCACAGTTAAAAAAAAGGAAAAAAAACAGTAAATGAATAAAAAAGTCTTGTCTTCCCAACTGTTAAAATGTAATTTATGTTGGTGTCAATGGGTTGCAGAATATCAATATTCTTATCTATGCCATCATCAGTACTATAGTAAATATACTTCAAAACTATTCCTATCCTGGCCAAATTTTGTGAATTTTTTATTGTGAAAATTTTTAAAAAAAAATATGATTTCATCTTGGATACAGTAACGTCCAGAGGTATGTAGACAATGATAGCCAGTTTTACAAAATGTGTAAATACTGATTTAATTCATTGGAACATTATCAAAATATGTATATACTCAAAATAAAGCAATATTAAAAAATCAATATGGATACAAATTAAGCTTTTTTTAAAATTGAGATTTAATATTTGATGATGGTTTCACCGCATATCTCCTTTGACTCTAAAACAAAACCAAAAAAATTGAGGAAATAACATTCTATCTGACTCTACAGATACACATCGTCCTCCGCCTCTTCTGATTGGCTGCCGCCGCTGTCTGTCACTGCTTTCTGATTCGACCTCCAGATTCCTGCAGCCAACAATAAATAAGTAAGACTAGAAAATTAAATTTCTGTAGGAATTGCACGTGAATTTGTTGGTGAAAAAAAAACATGTTGTGGAATTAAGTGAATTGTTGAAATGAAGAAAGTCAGTCTTCAGGTTGTATTTGCTTGAATCGGTCGAGAAATGTGGAAGGATAAAGTAAACATACAAATGTTTCTTGATTTGGGATTTTTTGTGTGAAAAAGTCGTTCCCAAGATGTTCCAAATGAGACCAATATTTTGACGTTGGAATGTTTTGAATCAGTCAAGAAATGTGGAAGGAGGAGGGAGACATGTCAAAATGGCAATTTGTGCATTTTATTATGATATATATATATTTGTTTTTGTTAACCGTCACATTCACTTGATCATTCAAGTGAACGTGACGTTAAACAAAAAAAGTTCCACATTTTTCCCATTTCAAATCCAAACTGTTGAGCCTGTTTTTAGGAATTGTGGGAAAATTTGGAATTTTTGGAATGTGGTAAACAATGCAAGGCATTTCCTGAATTTGTTTGTCGTTGTTTTTTTTTTCTAAGCGAGCGTGTTTGTGTGTACGCACTGTAAGCCGCAGTGAGTATCACTGCAGGTATGAAGACGATGAAGGCGATTCTGAGTGTGTTTCCGAGGAACAACCGCAGATTGTTGCCGTCTTGGTGCCGGACAGGCGTCTGTCGCGAGAGACAAGCGTTAGAAAAACACCAAATTGGGCCATCTGCCACCCAGTTCTGTTGTCCATACCTGAACCCGCGCCACCACCGGTCCGGTTGTGTCGTCTACTGTGCTATCCCAGAAGATCATGCTCTCTGTGACATCACTTCCTGTCCCTGGTTCGATATTACCACCTGGTGTAGTCGGCGGCGCGTTCAGGTTCCTGGTGCCTGAAGGAGTGTGTATGGAAAGCCGTTCTGAACATTTATTCTCCTTTACATAAATCAGTTCGAGCATTTGTTTCAATCGTAAACGGCGTATGATGAACCGACGTTTGATGACGATGAGGAGTACGGAGAAGGTTTTGTCGTTGAAGGGTCCCGGCAGCTGAACTCGGCAGTGGTAAAAGCCAGAGTCCGAAGAGCGCACGTTAAAGATGGAGAGATAGGGCGCTTCGCCTGGGCCTGAGAACACTGAATACCTGCAGAAGAGGGCGAGGAGAAGGTTAACCATGGAAACCACATGAAACGATAAGTTACTTTTCCGTCAAAAGTTGTGAGAAAGCATTCCGGGACGTGTAGTCCTGGTGCGGAGCGGCGTACCTGTACGAGCTCTTGTACACGAGGCGCTTGCCGGCTACGTTGAGCAGCGTGTTGTGGCAGGAGAACACGGCCGGCTCACCTCTGCCCCAGCACACGTGCACGCCTCTACGCTCGGCAACCGCCACCCGGCACGGCAGTGCCACTCTACGCCCGGCCACACCCACCACCGTCTCCGCGGGACCCGCCCACACTGGTGCGGCCGCCAAAAAAAAGAAAAAAAAGATCATTGCCAATGCGTGAGTGACTATTGCAACATTGTCCAATCAAATCTTGTACCTCCGTATCTCTAAATACTGTAAGAATTTATCTTTGGATTAGACAAAAACAGACAAGAACAAAGTGGAGGGAATTATGAACAGTCCCAAATAGCCGTGAGTGTTAGCATAAAGCCTTCATGCTTCTGCTAAAAAGCTAAAAAAATAAATAAAAATAAAAATAAAATAAATGTCGTGAAAAGCCTGTTAGAAGATCTGAACTTTATTTGGGGTTAATAAGAGGCACTTTAAATAGTGGCAAGGTTAAAGAGTTTTAATGTGATTGCCTAAGTCTGAGCACAGCCCCATCCCCGCTTCACAGAGCGTCTGCGCACGTGTGCAACCAGATTATCTCACTTGTTTATTTTCAATTCCCCTCTGAGAGATAGATGTATTTTTGTTCAATTGAGTTGTACAGGTTATAGGTCATATTAGGGATGGAAAAAGGCTTGAATTGATTTATCTTGGCACATTTTCTACATCACAAAAAACTGGCATTTGAACGGGGGGGGGGGGTCAAGACTTTTTTTTTTTTTTTTTAAATCACCACTATATTTGTCATTTAAACAGCATATTAAGTGTTTTGGATCTTACAAAGAAACTCTGAGTAAAAATGGGTTTCTTTTATAGAAAAAAGGATGTTTTTCCTTTCGTGCTAGAAAAAGACTTTTCTTTCGCGAATGGACTACGGTGACATCTCCTTTTTCTTATTCAGTACATTTTCAACCAATCACATGCCTCCAAAACAAAGAGGGGATCTTTTCGTGTGTGCACTCACCTGTGACGCCGGCGACACAGGTGACGAGGTAGAGCAGCGGGAGCATGTTTACCGTCGTGTTCCCATGAGATCCACGGCAGACGGACGGACAGACGCAGGAAAAAATAAGCAGACGACTCAGTTTTGTCACTTCCCTTTTCCTTTGGATGGTACATATTTTTAGAAACTCTTTCTGTAGCCCAAAAAAAAAAAAAAACAAGGAAAATGAAACACACAAAAACATCTGCCTGGCTAATTATCAACATCAGCGAAAACAGTTAGAGGTGACAGGTCATCCATTCTCATGTTAGGCTTCATTCCTGTCAAATTAGATTTCTTAAATTGGAAAGACAAACATGGCTTTATTGACGCAACGGCCTGCATTGGACATAAAGATGATAGTCACATTGGCTTCGGACCAACAAGACTGCAAGTGTAAACTACGAAGTCCCATGATTGCAGGGTTATTTATTTTCTTATAATTATTCTAGTGTCAGGAAGAGCGATCGGCAAAAAATGAACCCAGTTTCTTGTCTTGTAGAAATTGCCTGTGCCATATACTGCTGGGCCAATGGCGCGTACAGATTTTGTTACCAATGCGACCAGAGTTGGATTTAAGGGTTGAACAAGCGAAGTGCCGGATCCCAGAGTGCGGAGAAAAAAACATCACTCCTGGAAGCAGCAGTTCATAAAATACACTGTGTGTATGTAACGGTTTTGGTGTGTTTTCATACCCCTGAATAAGTTTAATCTTTATGCACAAGAACAACAGAGAAATCGGCTGCATGCATTTCATGAGACGAACAAACACCACCACCCTTTCAGACCTCCCTTTTAGGCCACATTCTCTTTCTTTCTTTCTTTCTTTCTTTCTTTCTTTGACCAACTGACTATCTGTCTGTATTATATCTTCGCACCCAGACACATTTTTAGAAATAAACAGATAACGAAAGATTGCTGTTTAATTTCACACTTGATGGTTGGGCTGGTACTCTGGAAACCCAGCTATTTGTTGAGAAACAATAAAAGGTCAATTTACCATAATATGTCCTCTTTAAAAGTGAGTGCATCGACAACTTAGCAACTTTGTCACGTTTTTCCAAACAGCGGCTTGCGAGAATTCTTGCAACTTTTATTCTGCCGCATTATTGGAGACTTTGGGTGACTCTGATACTCCCTCCCAACTGCAGTCAGAGCAGGAGTCATTCACACACGATCGAACTCACAAAAGATACACTTGTTTCATTTTACACTTCAGAGACCCAACTATTTGTAGACAAGCTTTAAAAATTAAAGAAGTAAATTACCCCTAATAATACGCCCCCTGTGAAGCAACTGAGATTTGATTTCGTCCGCTATTTGACTGCAACTGGCAGAGGTGCTGTTGAGTCAATAGTTTATCTAAAGAATGGGAAGTTGAGAGAAATCCACATACACTTTCGCTACGGCACCATTTCAGAACATTCAGAGAGCGATTCTTTCACCCAATTAAAAATAATAGTGTTCTTTTTTTCCCCTGATTTTTGTGTGTGGAATGTACCTACTTGTCTATTGTGGAAATCCATGGTTAATAGTGACAACTTTTGAAACTTATTCTAATCCCCTTGTATTTGGGAAAGGAGAGCTACAGTTGACAATGCATTTTTCGGCTGTTAATTGACCACCGTTTGCGTGTTCTCCCCGTGCCTGCGTGGGTTTTCTCCGGGTACTCCAATTTCCTCCCACATCCCAAAAACATGCGTGGTCGGTTGATTGAAGACTCTAAATTGCCTGTAGGTGTGAATGAGAGTAAGAATTGTTGTTGTATGTGTGCCCTGTGATTGGCTGGAGACCAGTTCAGGGTGTAATGTATATGGTCTCTCTTCGTCGCAGAGTTTCATCTACTGTGCGGAGGTGTGGAAGGGGCGTTCCCTGTGTTTACAAAAAAAAACAACAACAACAACGAATCAACTGATTGTAAATGGCAATCAATGAAATGTTGTCAAATGCCCATCTCTGGTCAGGACCATGTCACAACAAAATGAGGTGAGTGACACACATCCTCACAATTTAGGTTAAAGACTCAGATGAGGTTAAAGCCTCGGGGAAATCAGTGTGCGTCAATGTGTGTGTATGTGTGTGTACGCGTGTGTCGGTGAATACAAAACAACACTCCGGCTAATTTGTGTCAGGGAACATTATGTCACCTTCAGAAAAACACCACTGAGCAGGGAACAAAGTGCCTGCTGAGGAAGAGGAGATGGATTGTAAAGCCACGCCGTCACATCATCATTACCATCGCCATCATTGTCGAGGTGAAACTCTGACCTCTGAGAGCTTCATCCGACAGGTTGTCGCCCAGGCGACAGACATTGTGACGAAAGGCTCAACTATTTATTATTCTTTGAAGTGTACACTGCACACTTGCTCGATCTAATGAGATCCAATACAAAAGCTGTAACCTCAACCGTCGGCCTTTAAAAAGTTTATAATGCTCAGTTTTGATGGACACTGTCAGAGAAACAAAGTTTGAGAGGGGAAGAGTCGACAGCAGTGTCGACGCATCCAAAGGTACATGTTGAGAATGTTTTTCATAATTTTCGTGACATCGCTGCTTATCCAGTGCAAATGAAGGTGACGATTGAGTTTTCATGTCAAAGGGCGAGCACTCCCGGTGCTCACTTCTGGTAGCCGGCGTGCGTTTGAGTGTCTGGCATCATGTTGATGAGCTGATTACCGATCAGTTTGTCGGGAAACACTCGGTGTTGACAAATGCGCTGCTCTTTTGTCCGGGCGCACGCCACCCCCGCCACGTCATTAGCATTTACACCGGTGCGCGCGGCTGCCATGTTTGTTAGCGGGACGCTAATTTGGCCCGCATTGGCTCTGACATGGACGCTGTAATAAAAAAGACAAGAAGGGGCAGACGGTGGAAGAGGAACAACAGGAGGCTAGAGGACAGAAGACTGAACAGAAGGACAGAAGGGTTTTATTTCAATTGCTACCATGGCGACAGGCATGTGTGAATGGCGCCTGAAGACAGTCTTACTGTTGCATGAAATAGACTTTTTGATGATGTGTAATAAAAAGCATGCTTCCTCATGCCTCCTCATCCTCAAACATGTCAATTGGCTGCCGTGCGAACACATTTCATGTGAAATCATCCAAAGAACGTCACATTCAATTCCATGCATGGGAACCTGAAAGCTGAAAGCCCTCATAGATCACACAAGACTTTTGCTAAGTGAACATGTTAAAATTGATTAGTGTGTCTAGCTTTTTCTTTTATTATTGTTATTGTATGTGATGCAACAACAGACCAGGAAAAATTAGACAAGGACCACAGAATTGGAAATGGATGCGAGATGTAAGATGGCGGAAGAGGGCTGCTCTGTCCAATATATGACTAAAGTGACAACACATTAACATCAATAATTAAAGAAGAACCACCGCCATTTAGAAAACCTACAACAAGTATCATTCTCATTTTAGTGTGGATGGCGTCATCGCTATTGAAGCCAATCACAAGCCCATATGTATTTACGTCATTGCAAACTCGTCTTCAAACATGTCTGCGTGCATTATTTCTCGTTAACTCACAGCTGATAAAGCTTTGACTGTGCTTGAAAATGAACGAGAAGTCGGATTATTACGTGAACCCCTTACCCCTTTTGAAGGGCTAGGATTAAGAGCTAATTAAATTTACGGTAAATGTTTGGTTCAAGAGATTCATTTTAGTCCACTCATCTGTTCTTCTTCTTCTTTTTTTTATTCGCAAAGCACAATACTTTTAATAATATCATTTCAGAGTCATTTTATAGTTTTGTGAACATTTGGGACTTTTCTGTTTTTGAAGAAAATGTTCTTGCAGTTGTCTGGTGTTGCGATAAAATGACATGAAAGAGAGATCTTTCTAAGACATTTTCAATATAAGATATTTTTCTCAAATTGTCACCTAATTTATATTAACTTAGAATACTCTAAATAAACATTATTTGCTGAAATTAAAATAATAATAAAAAAAAAATAATTTCACCAAATTGCTCAATTCACTCAAAAACGGAAATATCTGCTTTTTCAAGTGGGTCTTACATGAAAATAAATTGTCCAATCTTGGTTGACTTTGGAACTTCTTCTTTATTTGGGGAAAATAAAATCCCAAAAGACAACAAATATATAGAAAATAATGTTTTTGTTTTGGGCGGGGTGGGGGTGGTTTTCAAATAGCTGATAAAACCCTCGTCGATGACAAATGGATGTCAGAAAAACACCGGCAATTGTTCTGGTTCTTTAAAAGGTTTCGGGTATTTCATCTCCTCACCGATTTGTAAACAAAGTCGGGCGCTTTAAGTTCAGACTGGAGGGAGGAAAACGCGGAGCTCCTTCGCATCAAAGTAGACATGGCGAAACAACCGCATGATTGAGTTCATTTTTAAGCGGATTTTCTTCATAAATGACGGAAATGTAACAAGTTAAGAGAAAACGTCAACTTTTCATCAGTTTGGAAAGCGTTCTGAGGACTCTGGCTGGTCTTCAACTACCGGTATGTAATTTTCACCAGAGATGACTGATGAAGTTGGTCAAATGTAAAACAGCCGATTCACCAAACGTCAGAAACTCAGAGCATGGCGAATCACATTCGAGAAAGTGCATTAAGCCAACCTGACTTGAAGAATAAAACCAAATCCTAACTTCCTGTACTCACAGTTATTCCCATCATTAAATTTTTTGCTTTAGTTCTTGCAGTAAACTGGACTTATTGTAAGCTGCAGATCAAATTCTTTACAGCGCTTCTAATGGTTTTACAGCAGGGATTTTCAACCACTTCACATCAAAGTTGAGGTAAAAGCTGGAGTCCAAACATCTGAATATTTGTCAGGATCGGCCAAGAGAAAATTTACATGGGAGTTCCAGGTCTTAAGAGCAATAGACTTAATGTGACCCATGTGTGTTGTGTTTCTGCAGCGACATCTATTCACAAGCTGGGTTGCTTTTCACTGTCTGATAGCTTGACATTTTTATATTTAAAAGAGAAATTCTATTATGGAAATCTAATTGCTTGGAAATCTATTTGCTTGGACAGTTAACCCCTGTTTATCGTGGAGGATACATTCCAGACCCACCAGCAATAGGTCAAAATCTTTAATATAGAGAGACCACGTTATTTTTGAAATAGTTTTACCTATCCCACACACTTGAAACATATTTCAACTTATTCAAACACACTTTTTAAAGTATTCCTTAGCACCTGTTCTCACTGTTGCTGTCAAGAAACGGGAAAATGTTGTATAACATCACTTTGAGGAAACAAAAAGAAGACTGTCTCGCTCACAGTCCTCCAAATACGTAAGAGGTAAAGCGTGCTTGTGTATTTGTCACTCCCAGTTGAAGTGTACTGTAAAATTGAAAAAAAAAAAAAAAAAAAATTTGAAATATGGAAACACTACAATCGTCAACCAAACCGTATAAATTCATTGAATGAAAGTCTGCTAGCTTAATGCTAACCTACAATGTGAAACCACATAGATGGGCTAACAGAAATTAGCATCACTGCAACAGTAATTATAAACCTTCAAACAACTGCTACTTTAACACACAGAACAGCAACACGTGCAAACAGATTGGACAACAGCACTTTAAATATCTCTCTGCTTTCTGGGAACAAAAGACTATTACTGGATATTAGTTGGGGACCTTCTCTGCCTCGTCTTCCAGCTCTGCATGGCTTCCGTTGGAGCTCAGTGCCAGCATTTTGTGGCTCAACCTGGTAATTACTCTGACGGCGTGGGAGCCCAGGTCCGGACTTGCCCGTGTACAGTAAAAACACATAAAAAAACGATCGCTTAAAAATTAATAAGATACAAATGAATGCAGCTGAAAAGTTCTCAGTGGGGATTAAAAATAGTTGAGGCCCGCTGTGTGTGCGTGTGTGTGTGTGTGTGTGTGTGTGTGTGTGTGTGCCAGAATGCCATCTTTTTAAGGCAAAAAAACAAGCCCACAGCTTCAGGCTGTTATTCAAGGCTCCAGCTGGACTTCACTTCATCATCTCCACGCTGACCTCCACCTGCCGCTCATCAACATCATTATCATCATTATAATCATCTCAACAGCTCAGCTATGTGCTCAAAAATAATAATCTTCCATCGAAATGTACCAGTTTCCTGCCTGTTTTATTGTGTTGACGCTAAGTTCCAAATGAGCGTGGTGCCAAGTCGGATCACGTAGTGGACCCGCGGGGTTGCTGGTGAGCAGGTGAAGAGTAGCCAAATTCCTCACAAGTGTCGCATTTATATAATCAGCGGCTAAAAAAAAAATAAAATAAAAAAATACATACCTAAAAAGATATACCATTGTATTGCAACTGGAGATAGGACCTCTATTACATGTTTACTGTCGTGAATACATTTGCAAAGTGTGAGCAATGCGGTGGCTACGCAGTGAGCACTGTTGCCTCACAGCAAGAAGGTTCTGGGTCTAAGAGGTGCAGCATCTTGAGAAAAATAAAGAAAAAAATCTATTTGAAAAGAAAAAATGCCAACCTTTTAAACTCATAAAATGAGTTAGCGTAATGCTCAAGGCCGCACGACCCCAGACCGAGACTGGCCCGAGACCAAAATTCACCGAATTTTGACGGTCGAAACCGAGTCTAGACGAAGACCGAGGTCTCAAATCTTAACAATAGTTTTCAACTAAATTCTTGCAAAAAAAAAAAAAAAATCCTTGTATGTATTTCAAAATGAAGATTTAAAGAAGAGCTTGATTGCATTTAAGAAACATGAATGCAGCATTTTGTGACCTAAACATGGATGGTGGGGTCTCATAATAATGCCCCTCTACTAAAAAGCCTCTCAAATGGTGCAGAGGCGGCAGGAACTGAGAGTGCTGTCCGTGTAAATTTGTGGTGCTGTGGGAATCTGCCATGGTTTTTGTCCCAAAATACAAGTGCATTGCCTGCGAGAATCCTGGATGGCATCAAAGTATTTGCTTGTCTGAGTTCTAATGCTTGAGTCCTGTCTTGAGCTGCAGTTTCTGTGAGCAAAGTGCTTCTCCATATTATCAAATTAATGAAGAACAGCAGTTTGGGAGTCGAGTCTGAGACAAGACCGAGACCTTCAAAATGTGGTATTCAGACCAATCTGCTGCCTGCTAAGCTCACTAAAATCTTGGACTGAGAACAACTTAGATTTTACGAGACGTGCAGAAAGTTTAACAAAAATAAGGAAAAATATTTTGAAGACCATCTAATTTAACTTACATATTAGACAGAGAAGAGCTTAGAAGAGCTGCCCAAGAGTGGCGCGCTATTTATGTGCCATCTCATGACATGACCTGACAGGCCAAAAATAACATTTTCCTCTCACATAGAGAAGAATTTTGGTGATTAGAGAACTTTTTTGGATGTGTGTTTTTTTGTTTTTGTTTTTGATGTGTGTGAAGGTTTTTTGGTGTCAGCAAGATATTTTGTGCGTTTGAGTGAGAGTGTTTTTCGGTGTACATGAGTGATTGTTTTAAAAGATTTTTATTGGTGAGTGTGAGCGGTTTTTGAGTGAGTGAGAGGTTTTCTGGTGGGTGTGAGAACTTTTTGGAAGCATGAGTATGGTTTTCTAGAGAGGTGTGAGTGAAAGAGGTGTTTGGGAATGTGAGAGAGTTTTGTGGTCATTGTCTGTGTGAGAGTTACAGTATACTGGGGTGTGAAATTAAAAAAAAAATGTTTTTTTTTTTTTAAACTGAGAGGTTTTTGTGCGTGAGAGTTTTTTATGAGTGCGATTGTTATTGGAAATAAAAGTTTTCTTTGTGTGCGCATGTGTTCATGTGAGAGTTTTTTTTGGTGTGTCTGTGAGAGGTTTTAGGTGTGCGTGAAAGGTGTTTTGGTGAGTGTGAGAGATTCTTCATTTGGGGTGAGAGGTTCTCTGGGCTGTGAGACTTTTTAACTGTGAGAGATGTTTTTGTGTGAGACCGTTTTTTGGGTGCGTGGGATTTTTGCGTGTGAGAGGTTTTCTGAATGAGAGAGGTTTTTTGGTGTGTGTTTGAGAAGTTTTATGATTTTTATGGAAGTTTTTTTGCGGCGTGAGAGTGTTTTTCTAGAGAGGATGTGTGTAAAAGAGGTGTTTGGGTGTGTGTGAGAGTTTTTTTTGGTGTGAGTGAGAAATTTTTGTTCAGTGTGAGAGGTTTTCTGGTGAGTGCGAGTTTTTTGGAGTGTGTGAGACAGGTGTTTTTCATGTGAGATGTTGGTCCCTGTGAGATTTTTGTGTGTGAGTGAGTTTTTTTTAGTGAGAGTCTTTTGCATGAGTGAGAGGTTTTGTGGTGAGGGTGAGAGTTTTTCAATGTGAGTTTGAGGTTTTAGGTGTGTTAAAGAGGTTTTTTTAGTGAGTGTGAGTATTTTTGGTGTGTGAGAGACAGTTAGGCGTCCTCCAATAACAATTATTATATTTTTTTTCTTTTTACAGGTTCACTGCTCTTTTTCTCCTCGTCATCCTCAACCGCTTCCATCCATCAGCAGTCAAACTCCCACATGCTGCCCGAGCAACCGCTCCCTGCCGCCATAACTCAGCCCCAGCTGGGACGGCGGAAGACAAACTGCACCCGAGAGGGAAACACAACAAATAACTTTCGCAGCGGAGAGTTTATCCAAGAATTGAGACTCGCGTCTCTGTCGGGTGAGCGCAAATAGTGTGAGAGGCTAAAATTGGAGCTTGATCCAGCAGGTATCTCCAAATTTGGTGGTATTTTTTTCTTTTTTTCGTTTGGGACGGCACGAGGAGGTCGTGGTTAGCACATCTGCCTTACCAGAATCATCGAAGAATCAGAATCTTATAAGAGTTTGAATCACTGTTGGTGCATCTGTGTGTGGAGTTTTTATATTTTCCCTGTGTTGCTGTGGATTTTCTCTGGGTACTCTGTCTTGTTCCCACATTCCCCCAAAAATTATTTGGTTCACCGAAGACTCAAAATTGTCCATAGGTGTGAATCGTTGCTTGTCTATGTGCCCTGAGATTGACTGGCAACCAGTACAGGGCTTACATTGCTTAACTCACCCAAAGCCAGCCAGGATAGTGTCCAGCTCATTTCGGGCTCAGGGTTCTCAACAAAACGTCACATATGTAACCATAGAAAAAGAGAAACAAATCTCCGCTCGCAAGCTAATAAAAGAGGAATTTCCCGATGAATGCGTCTTGCCGAGTTTCCAGGAAGGTGGCGCAAAATTCTAGGAATGCGCAGTTGAAATTGTGGGGTCATGCTGCCATGTTTAGCCTGATAGTCAATAAGTTAAGGTCACAGCAAGGAGGGGAGGAAGTCGGCCCCGAATGACGACATTTTCATGTTCATTCAAAAGGACGCCAGAGAATCCACTTTTTACGAAGACTCAGAGAATTTGACGTAAATCAGACTATCATGATGATTTATTCTTATTTTTATTTTTTTACAGAGCATCTGTAATGAGATATGGGATTGCCATGTGGTTCAGCAAGGCAACAATTAAAAAAATCTGATCTTTGTATCAATAAAATAGCGGGAAAGGTCATGGGTAGGCTCAAACCTCCGAACACACCTCAGGTAAAGAAACAGGAAAAGTTCTTATCTGAGTCCATGCCTGTACTAAGTGTGAGTATCAAGTATTAAAATCTGGCTGAAGATACAAAGTAACACTACGCAAATAGTACAACAGATATCCAGTATTAAAAATATGTTAATTATTTTCGCAAGCCACTGTAACAATATCCACAATTTGAACATTAACACACCGTGATGAAACAGGAAAATAAAAACTGTACTAGAATGACTTGCTTCAAATTGAAATAAAAATCGTACCTTTGTAAATATATATATATATATTTTAAAAACAAACAGTTCTTCAAAATTAAATGCAAATGTAATGAGCTTAAAGTTAAATACAATGATACCTTGTGATCTCAGTTTAATCTGTTCACTCGGGAAACAGTCATACTACAAATAATCTTTTCCCTTTGAAATGAATAGATTCCAGCCCCCCCCCCCCCTAAGAAAATACATATAAATGTTGTAATGTGTATTTTAATGAGGAAAAATAACACTCCATAATATTTTACTTTATAAAATCATACAGTCATGACTTAATTAAACAGAATTAAAAATAATTAAACATTTTTGTCACACCGCAGCAATTGTAGTGCTGCTCTTTATGGTGCGCCTGCCTTGGCCACCTGTGGGCAGTGTAAGACAGAAATACAGAAATACTGTTCATTGAGATGTCTCAACTCCTCCCAGCTCATCACTAACATTAGTTGTTCTTCACAGAGGATAAAGACTATATGACTGTGAGTACTCTTGTCTTTCTAAATATGTAATTGCACTGTTTTTCTGTTGCTTAAAGGGTTATATCCATCCAGCCATCCATCCATCCATCCATTTTCTACCGCTTATCCGAGGTTGGGTCGCGGGGGCAGTAGCTTTAGCAGGGACGCCCAGACTTCTCTCTCCCCAGCCACTTCCTCCAGCTCTTCCGGGGGGATCCCGAGGCGTTCCCAGGCCGGCCGAAAGACGTAGTCTCTCCAACATGTACTGGGTCGTCCCGGGGGTCTCCTGGGCCATGCCCGGAACACCTGACCAGGGAGGCGTCCGGGAAGCATCCGAATCAGATGCCCCAGCCACCTCATCTGGCATCTCTCGATGTGAAGGAGCAGCGGCTCTACTCTGAGATCCTCCCGGATGACCGAGCTTCTCAACTTATCTCTAAGGGAGAGCCCGGACACACTGCAGAGGAAACTCATTTCGGCCGCTTGTATCCGGGATCTTGTTCTTTCGGTCACGACCCACAGCTCGTGACCATAGGTGAGGGTAGGAACGTAGTTCGACCGGTAAATCGAGAGCTTCGCCTTTCGGCTTATCTCCTTCTTCACCACAATGGACCGATACAAAGTCTGCATCACTGCAGACGCTGCACCGAACCCCCTGTCGATCCCCCGTTCCATTCTTCCCTCACTCGTGAACAAGTGTCTCAGATTTGGAGGTGCTGATTCTCATCCCGGCGGCACGGTGGACGACTGGCACGGTGGACGACTGGTTAGAGCGTCAGCCTCACAGTTCTGAGGACCCGGGTTCAATCCCCGGTCCCATGTTCTCCCCGTGCCTGCGTGGGGTTTCTCCGGGCACTGCGGTTTCCTCCCGCATCCCAAAAACATGCATGAATCTAAATTGCCCGTAGGTGTGAATGTGAGTGCGAATGGTTGTTCGTTTGTATGTGCCCTGCGATTGGCTGGCAACCAGTTCAGGGTGTACCCCGCCTCCTGCCCGATGACAGCTGGGATAGGCTCCAGCACGCCCGCGACCCCGGTGAGGAGAAGCGGCTCAGAAAATGGATGGATGGATTCTCATCCCAGCCGCTTCACACTCGGCTGCGAACCGCTCCAGTGAGAGTTGGAGGTCACGGCTTGATGAAGTGAACAGAACCAAATCATCTGCAAAAAGCACAGATGCAATTCTGAGGCCACCAAACCGGACCCCCTCTATGCCTCGGCTGCGCCTAGAAATTCTGTCCATAAAAGTTATGAACAGAATCGGTGACAAAGGGCAGCCTTGGCGGAGTCCAACACCGTTCTCAAAACCACAAAATAAAATCTTAAATTAGCTTCTATGATGTGGTGCTAGCATTAAGCTAGCGGACTGAAAGGCTAAGCCATGGGGTTGTTTCAAATACACAAAGTGTAAATCTCTTTATGTTTAGTTTGACAGCAAATTCCAAGTGGGCGTGGCCATAAACAGCTTGAAGTTTCTTTGTTGACGAATTTTTTACAGGTATGTGGTGTTTATATTTTGTATCAATATATTACTCTTTGTATTTGTGTATGCAGATGTCCCTGGCACCAAGACAAATTTCTCCTAAGCGAGACAAATAAAGAGTAATCTTGATTCCCCTTAAAAAGTTTTCATCACGTGAGCGCCCTCATCCCCGGCAAGCATTCCCCAAAACCAAAATGATTTAATCTCAATCAAAACTTGAGCTGATGTTCGCACAGGAATGTTCCACTGCTCCTTCTATGGAGGCGAGTTTGAGCTTCGGTCGAAGTTCTCGGCAGAGACACGCACATCCGACGCATCACCTCTGACAGACCGCCTGACATCTGATGCATTTATGCTCACTTGCGACAGTAACAAACGTCCGTTAATGGCTTCAGACATAAACAGAGTAAAACAGTAAAAGCTCCATTCGACCTCCTTGTGTGTGTGCGTGCGTGTGTATGATTGTCTGCGAGACAGTCGGTGCTCTCAGGTTGCTCTGCTTTAACTTCAGAAATAAACAAACAAATAAATAAATAAATGTGTAACCGAACTCGCTGTTCCTCCAGAAGCTGGAAGCCAACTCACAAGGTCCATCAACACAATTTCACCTAATTCACCTCACACCCTCCTGTAACAGTGAAAATATACTGTAGGGTGTGCTAGAACGATAAGATGAAGACAAGCGGTGGTCAATTGATAACCTCTTTATTGTTCAAATGAATGGTTGTGTTGCCTGTGAATATTCTCATTCATCCAGGTTATTTCCTTCTCAGGGCATCAAACGATCACAACTGGACTGTGCTGGTTGTCGTAGAAGACCTGTCATCCGAGCAGGCCTCATCAGTTCGTGCAACGAGGCTTAGGGCAGCACTAGCCAGGCTAGCCCCGCTTCTAAGACAATCACAACAGTCCAGTTGAAATCCATCCAATGCCTTGAGAACGGTAGTTTTTCCGCTCAAAGCCTTCGTCCCAGCGACGCACGGCAAGCTCTTCTTCATCCTTCCAGTCTTCCCACACGTCCAATCACAAAATACACGCAGACGCCTTCATGGTTTCACAGTGAGTCTTCTTATCTTCTTATAAGACTGTGGAAACAATCCGTGTAACGCAATTGCAGGTTTGCTAAAATACATTGCAAAGCATTGCCTCCTCCAGTACTTTTTAAAATAATGTATGTAGTACTATTATATACTGTAGCAGCCTTGCAGTTGTGTTACATGAATTGGTGTGAGAGTTTGACAAGTTCCGACTGTCTGCGAGGCCATGAGGTCATCTATCTGAATGTTACTGCATTGGATGAGTGAGAGTCTGAGTGTGATCGATGAGTCGAGGGTAGGGCTGCAGTACGTTTTAGGGCGGCGGGGTGAGCGGGCGAGCTTGTGTTTGGAGGCGAAAAAGCACCTGGAACTGGAACTGGAGCCTATGCCGGCTAACCTTTGGTGAGAGAATGGAGGGTACACCCTGGACTGGTCGCCAGCCAATCACAGGGCGCATGTAGACACCCATTCACACTCACATTCATACCTATGTGCAATTTAGAGGTTTCATTTTACCCAACATGCATTTTTTTTGTCATTTATTTGAGCAACTGATTAATTCTAAATCCGCTCTAGTCAAACATCAAAACAGCAATAAGATGGCTAAATAATTGTGTTAATTCCAGCGCGTTGAAACACTTGGACGACAGACACTTTGGTACCCAGGGCAATGCTGTGGGTCGTGGGAACACGTCGCTTCCAAGTGGATCCGGATCTCCTTGACAAAAAAATGCAAATCATCTTAAGTATTCATATTTTTGATGAATGAGATGATTCACATGCTTGTTCAGCCGCCAAAAACAGCTCCAAACTCTCCGGCCACAACATTAGGTACACCGGGGTATCTACTGTATCAACTAAAAACAAGAGCTGTATCCACAATGTTTTCCTTTAATAAAAGTGGTAAAAGTACTAGTAATACTCAATAATATATTTTTTATTTTTACTATAGTAATTATAGTAATTACTATAGTAATATTATTATTATATATTTGTAGACTTACAGGAGTAAAAGTAAAAAGTCGCCTGAAAAATGAAGACTCAAGTAGATACCTGAAAAATCTAGTTAAGTATGCTATAGACCCACCAGTAAAATATCTGCTACATAGAGAGACCATATAAAAACCTTTTTTATCAATAGTTTTACCACTCCAACATGCATTAAACATATTTAAAAGCATCAAAACACACTTTTTAAAGTATTCCTTAGCGCCTTACGATGCCAAGAAAAGGGAGGCTTGTCGTATAACATCCCTTTAAGGAAATAAAAAGAAGAATATCTCACTTACACAGTTAGTTGAAGTTTACGGACACATAAAACAAAAGACAATGAAATAATTGTAAATGTAAACGTCCCAAATGTTCAACCAAATCATAACATTTGATCTAACGAGAGTCCTTAGCTTAATGCTAACATATAAGACCATAGAGGGGCTAACGTAAATTAGGGGTTACGGTCATGACAAAAAAAGTGCTACAGGATTTTAACATAAGACACATACAAACAGAGCATACAACGACATTCACAGGCATGCATTCTCTTCTATTGTCATCTCTTTTTTGTGCTCAAGGTGCACAACTCAAAATTTGGACTTGCCTGTAAATTGAAAAAAAAAACCCATTAAAACGATTGCTTAAAAATTCACGATATAGCGGGAGGCGCGAACAATAAACTGTGATATAGCGGGGTTCACTGTATTGTGAAATAAATACTATCCTTCCCTGACAGCATCAAACAAACACAATCATCAGTATCTTATGTTCCGACACAACTCTTGTGTTGGCTCTCATTAGAATGTGAAGGTGCACCTACAGTGAAGCAGCCGACAAGTGCCAAGGAATATATATGAATATCTTCAATTATGATGATGCAGATAGCTCTGTCATATAACTGCGACAGAATATTGAGCCGCATCCAAGATCGTTCAAGCGTTGGCAGGCGGAGAGCTGTCTTTTTGTGGCCCGTGGCTGATTGAATAGGTAAACACACACACATACACACACACACACACACACACACACACACACAGTAAGTTCTCTCAGTCTTCTGTGCATTTTGGTGTTTTATCAAAGAAGCGCCTCGAGCTTGTTCATGACACGTTTGAGAAATGAGCAGCGGGCTGCTATGAGTGGACCACACTCTAGGATGGCATTAAACACCACCAGTGGGTGACAATTAGCCAACTGGCCATACAGTCACACTGGCTGAGGCTTCAGTACATCTCAACCTGCTGTGACTTCACTCCAAGAGATTAGATGCCTGCGACCATTGTTGCATGCTCTGCTTGTATGCGTTGCTGCTCAGAGTGTGTTAAATTAGCAGTTGTTTGAAGGCTTATAATTACCGTAACATCACTGTTAATTTCCGTTCGCCCATCTATGGCCTTTTTGCATCGTATGCTAGCGTGGAGTTTCGTTGGACAAGATTACATGGTTTGGTTGAACATTTAAAGGATTCAAGGATCTTTAATTTTCATACCACATTTACACATGATATGGCACAAAATTTTATACCCAAGGTCCCAGATTAGCCCAATAAGTAGCAAAGACTTGTGAAATATAAATAGAAGAAGAAAATAAGATAAAAAAATAAAAATACTTATTGGCACCTTTTGGAAATTGAAGTTGGTCCAGTGTTGCACTGATAGACCAGGAAAAGTGCTGAGTGCAATCATGAAACACCCCCATTCATCAAAATTGCAACTCAACCTCGATTTCGACCAGCATTCATTTGAAATACGTCTTTTCTTTATTAATTCCTACCCTAAAGTTAAAATGTGTTTTTTTACCGAGTTAGCCCACTCTAGTTCTCAGTGGCTCAATTGTACAGCTTCCAAGGTTCCACTGCATTGTCACGATAACTGGATAAAGGTGAGTATTTTGGTGTTTAGAATGCAAAGACAGTGGAGCGTGGCGGCCTGATGCGAAAAACACTTTACAGTACGCTACGTTATCTGACAAACGATGACAGCAGACTTGT